>NC_081412.1:509243293-509555168 GCF_030272615.1 Cryptomeria japonica
TCCCAAAATTTTGGGAAAAAAGCGAGGGACTATGCTGAAAGTGCACACGGTCTGACCAACTTTTTCTGAAATTTTCAGGGATATTAGATATTATAATTTTAATACAAAATCTATAAAAACAGCTAATTTGGAAATGTCTAGATCGGTCTAATTGGTAGTCAAAGGTCGGAAAGAAAAGGATTTTTAAAATTAGGTTTTTTTTGTTGAACCACTGAATTTTCATAATAAAAAAGTAGATTTGAATTGCAATTTTCAAATAGAAATCAAATCTGAAACAAAAAATTAAAATTATGCATTTCACAAGCTTAATTTCTGCAAAATAAAAAATTAGGGTTTCGATGCAATTAACCTCTAAAATTTGTAAATAGATCAAACTTGGAGATGAAATTTTGAAATTCAAATTGCACTTAATCAGATCTAATAATGAGAATCAAGAATTCCTGTGTAAGACATCGGGTTCACAAAAATGTAAAGTGGAAAATTGGATCCTAGTGACTCCCCACCTAGGAGAGAGAAAGGAAGTCACTAGGATGATTTTCTCTTGGAGGAACTTTACATTTAAAAGTGGGGCTTGAATCCACTAGATCCAAATGCTAGGGAAACAAGGATGTGAATTCCGAGTGGATTGCAAAGGTTGAAGTATGATTTACCCTCTTTTGTAAATGAGAAAGTTGACTTGCTGACTATGTAGGAAAGAGAGATAAAATGAGTGAAATGAGGAGCTACCAGTTTTGGATCGTGTTGTAACTTCATATTTAAGATATTTAGACTAATACGGATCTGCCCTGCAAATTTGGAGAAAAGCTATCAGGACTGTGTTGAAAGTGCACATGGTCCTCCACAAAATTTGCGAAATGAAAAGGGTTCTTCTGCCTCTATAAATGGAGTCTAGATCTGAAAATATAGCCATGCACCTATAACCTATACACATAAAAGAAGGGAAGAGGGGTTGTAGATAGGGGTTTGCCTCAGTCAAACCCCGATTGAGGAATCAACCCTGAAAGAAAGTAATTGCAAATGCTTGAATTTAAACAATGGAAATGTATACCTTGTAGATCTGCAATTTGTTGATGATGGTTGCTTTGCTTCTTGAATGCAATCACAAATATTGCATGAATTAACATGTAACATGACAAAACCCTAACACACACATATGCTTGCAAATGAATGTTGTAAATGTTGCTCGAATGGATGAATGAAGAAGGCACATGAAGAAGAAGACTTGATGGATGCCTAAAGACTCTAATGCTTGAACTTTGCCTATTGTGTATTTCATGTATTTTTCCTCCTCTGCAAATGAGAAGACCAACTCCTTTTTATACATGCCTTAGAGAATTAATTCATCTCACCAAAGGATGACATCGAGGAGATTTAGAATCCTAAAATGCAGATAGGACCAAAGGGACCTATCGTGGGGTCACCCTAAGAGGGGGGACAGGGGTGCCAGGCCCTTGTCCTAGGCAAGAAAGAAGCACCATGCACCTATCATTTCCTATCCTGGGGTCCTAAAAAGGTCGTGAGGCCATCTCAAGGCTTAAACAAGGACAGATTTGAGGTGAAAATGTAGAGAGAAGTCTCAGTTGGGAAGGAAGATGTTGTCGCCAAGGTAAGGACCTCAAATGTGGTTAAAATTGCTAGGGTCGCAATTTTATGACACTGCACCTATCATATGATTTTTTTATTATGGGTTGGTCATTGAAATTAATTTCATTTAATGTTTTAAGAAAAATATTAATTTTAAAAAAATCTTTAATCTATGAATATTTTTTCATAAATTCTTTTACATGTATTCATTTTTATCAATTTTACATTCTATTGTCACTTCTCTTCTTTTATCAAATAGAGAATTAATAGTTTATTCTTGGTTTCCTAGTTGTGGAACTTCGACCCTAAGTTGGTCTCTTCTAGATAGACTTCATCGTTCTCCTATCTTCTTATCTGTGAACTTTGGTTGTAGGCCTTCCTCCATATGAGATGGAGTTTAAGGAATGAATGCAATAGCGCACTTGACTCACTTGGATTCTCTTTCATTTTCCATTGTTAACCAAGTTAAGGAGAATATGGAAGGCTTTGGTAATTCTAGACACTCCCACCCTCCCTACACTTTGGACTAGAATATTGCCAAGAATTGGGAGTTGGTAGACATTTATTTATTCATACCCTTGGTTGTCCCTAATTATTCTCTAGTGAGACATAGGTGAATGGTCACATCTCGCTATGATCAACCACTCAAGGTTGCTCTTGTCAAGGTTTCTAAGTGTTGGTTCCATTTCTTGGATGTTCATTCATAGTAATGGATGTAAAAAGGTTAAACTTAAGAAAGGACTTTAGTTCCTTCCATCACTTGTGTCAATGTAGCAAGTCTAACAATATACATTGGTTACGTAGAGGCTCTATTTCCTTTGTGTCTCATAATTGTTGATGTGCTACCTTGATGTCCATGTATGTCTTTTCTAGGTGTTTATGTTTTGGCATACGTTGCAATTTTATGATATCATGCACATTTTAGTGTCATCATTTATTTGCACCATGATGTTTTGTTATATTGATAACATCATGTGTGTGAAGGTGAGGTTTCAACATGTGCTTTTTTTAATTAAAACATAAGAAAACACATTTAGTAATATCATGACGTAAAACTTGTTACATTACACCTCTAGTACAATACAACTGTATTATAAAATAATTATACATATGGAACATAGGGATCACCCTTAGTTACTTTTTTGCAAACTTATAGTAGCATTCTAAGTATGTATGTTTGAAAAAACTCCTATTAGAGAAATAATAACCTAAATCATTCATTTCTTTTATTTTCCCGATGCAACATCACTTGACTAGGATTCTCTTGCACCATATACTGCAAGTTAGATTTTTGTGACCTCAAAGACCCAAAGTAAATATGATTATTTTAAATTAATAATAATATAAAATCATAAATTTGATATAAACATTAATTTACTCAAATCATATTGTAAAAACATTAATTAAAATTCATCATTGTAAATTTTAATTACTTTGAGTAAAAATTATATATAATAACCAAAATCAACTAAACCTTCATATTCTAATAAATATTTCTCGTGTCCTAATTATAATGTCCTTAGAGTTGCTTTAAATTATAGTCTTCTTTAAAATAAAAGATATTGTAAACAACATATGTAATACATAATAACTATTTAAAATATATTATACTCAACATATATTCAATAATGAATAACTTTATAACATTATTGAAAATAATATATTAGAACTTAATTCTAAACCAACTAATTGAATTAATACAATCGTAAGCTCTTATTTAAAAGAAAATTTAAATTTAACTATTAAACTAAGTGAATGTTAAGAATAGCCGTGATAATTCATCTAACATAACCGTGCATATCTTGTATATCAAGGAGAATAATTACATCGTTGGCGATTTCGTAACATATCTTAAATGGAAACAATTGTCTCTAATCGAGATAGACTATCGACTATTACGATGAAGTTAACAAACAAAAGAATACTTCACGATGTTCTATACAACTTTAATGTTTTTGCATTTTTTGATCAATTAATATAGATATTACAGTCCCGTCTATCTGCAATTATGGAATTATAAAGAAGGCCATTATTTTCAGCGATATATCCAAGCTAGGTCTTAAAATGCCATCTAACTTGACTGTGACGTTACAAAACACTTGGAATTCTTCTGTTCTGTTATTGCAGAAATATAATCAATGTCTTCCTCGCTGCAATTTCACCTTGAACCCATTGTATCTAATGTTGATCTTCCCGTAATCGACCTCTCCAAATTTCCACAAGATTTGGATGATGAAGAACTTAGCCACCTTAGAGATCATCCCATGCTCGACAAACTAAGAGAGGCCTGCATAAAATGGGGATTTTTCCGTCTTGTCAACCATGGAATTTCAGTAGAGCTTCTTGAGAAGGTACAGAAAGTTAGCCGAGGTTTATTATCCATGCTAACCGAGGCTAAAGACAGAGCCACAACTCGTAATCCATTGGATAGTTACAGTCGAAAGCCTAATTTTGAGACGTTCAGTCTTCTCGACTCCTCTAATTCAGAATCTCTAGAACAAATGTGTTTAAAGATATGGCCTGAAGGGAATCCAAGTTTCTGGTATGTTATTCATGTCCCCTTTTCCATGCTCTAAAGTTATCTCGTTAGCCTATGTCTCATTTTTTAATTCCTTTCTTATCGTTTGGCAGCGAGACGATGGTAACCTACGGTTTATGTGACTCAAATCTCGCTCAAAAAATCACTAAAATAATTCTTGCAAGCCTTGGATTGGATGCCAATGCCCTCTACCACTCTCCGAAAAGTGCATTTCAAAATTGCGGCTAAATGGGTATTCATCGCACCAAAAAAGTATCGGTGAGAAGACACTGGGGTCTCATGCAGATCCCGGGTGCCTCACAATACTTTACAATCACAATACTTTACAAAGATGATGTGGGAGGCCTTGAAATTTGATCACAGGAAGGCAAATGGTTCAACGTCAAACCTGTGTCTCATTCATTTGTTGTCAATTTGGGGGACTCCCTCAAGGTATGAAATGTTTTCTTTGCCTCCTATTATCATCAAATTTGTTTATTGTTCCCGTAAGCCCAAAACTAAAGATGAATGGTATATATGAGTGCAGGCGTGGGGTAACTTGCAAGGTGTGTGATCTCTAGTCTTTCATTGCTCAATTGGTTTGACAATTAATCCAAAGTATCTTCGTAAAATCTACTAGATATTAGAGAATTATTGGAAGTTGACAAGTGGTCAGATTTTGTTTAGTTATTTTAAAAAGATGTGTTGCATGCAATTTATCTTTTTTGGTGCATCTTCTCCATATATTTGTGCAAAGAGCTTGGATCTTATTTCTAGCCGATTTAAAGACATTTGCGAGCCTCATGAATAGGCTATGTGAAGGTTATCAATGTGTACTTCTTTGGAGGAGAATTATAATTAAGAATGGTATTTGAACCTAGAGCTACAATTCATGATGGCTTGTCTTTAATACTTTATTTATCAATACATAAAGCCTACAAAGGTTAAATATGGTGTGATGGATGATGCAAATTTTATTTTAAGTCATGTGCATCTTTATTTCTTCACAAACATGAGTTTACTCAAGCCATTAGTATGTGGGTGTTTTTATGTGGCATCTTGAATTTTTTTTTAGGTTTTTAGAACATATATTGTATTTCCATGAAGATATTTAAAATCATATTTGTGTGGGTCCTTACTTCCTACAGTGATCACTGATTTTTCTTGAGAATTTTATCTCTACTTTTACTCGCAACTTACCAAAGGTGTGATCTTCTTACATGTTTATGGTGATACCTCTTTGTTGATAGTGGTGTGATCTCTTAAAAATTGTGTAGTTATCTTCTTACTAATAGGTTAACTTATGCATTAGGGCATACAGTTATTGTTAAGTTATATTTCTGATTGGGTGATTGAAAGAAAATCTTTCTTAATGGATTTGGGGCAATGGATTTTCCTTCATACTATATTCAAAATCCAATCAAAATTGGTTAGGAGAGATGTATGAGAAGATTCAAATTAGGTAAACAACTAATAAAGTGATAAAAAGCATGTAGGAAAATGATGTTGTTCTATAGGTTTGATTCATAAAAATAAATCTATATTGCATGAAAAATTGTTGTATGTACTTGATCAATGACTTTGTGAAGATTGTTCGTTGAGGTTTCGACATTTACCTACACATCTCTTTTTTGTAATGTGTAAATGGTAGCCCTTCGTCTCATATATTTGTCATTCCATCTAGTAGTTCATTAATTGAATGGAGTTTTCATGTCATGCATAACCATAAAAAAATTTATCGTTACCTTTATCATGAGTATTTGCATACATTGGTCATTTATCTAAGAGGCATTTTGTAATTAATGAACTCAAATAAAGTTCCAAATTTGATAAGGGGGTAATCTATCAAACATAATAATTGGGATTAAAAAAATACATTTATTATCTTGGAAGAAGAAAAATACAAGCATTATTACAATGGCATCCTCAAACATTACGGAGGCATTTCTCTAGTACCATATTTATACAAATTTAGTATTTAAAATAGTAGACGCTAGTAAAAATACATAGGAATTGCCAAGATCTCAAAATACATGGTTAGTATCGGTAAGCTAGGAGATTAAAGAAAACATAGAAGCTATAATACAGTAGCTAAAATATATTAATTAAATAGATTAGTAAATTTATACTATCATACACAATATATAGCTAGAGTGCTACTACATCGAATAGCTACTCCTATCTAGAACCATTGCAAGTGATCAATGAAAAAATAGACACCTAAGAAACATTATCCTAGAAACACAACACAACTAGAAATCATATGTAGAAGTAATATTTTAGTAATAATATTTTACACTTATATACCTATTAAGTGTAGATAGGTGAATAAGAAGAGATTTGGGGCCTAGTGACAAGGCCTAATCTAGTGCCCAATTACAATGAAAAATATCATAACTAGAAAAGTAATAAAAACCCATGGAAAAAACTTCCTTCTAAAACAAAGAAAATTAAATAGAAGTGTACTAGACACAACACAATGAAATCTCTCAAATATGAGCTTTGTGAATATTTGTTCAACTACTCCAAGTTATAATGTTCTCTTAGAAAGAATATTTGAATGTTCTAGAAGAAGAATCTCTAAAATCTCATGTAGTTAGGAAGCTTATAATAGGATAACTAATATCAAGGAGAAAGATTGACCTTCTTGCAATGATGTATTGGAAGCTCAAGAAGAAGCAAACTTTAAACTCTAATGTATGAACAAGTACTAAAGAAGTATCCTCAATCATAGATGAGGCAATTAGACTAATCATCCCATGAGGATGTGCCCATACAAGATGATAAAAAAAGCTATTTTTTGATCATCCATAAGAATTTTTTTGATTAATAGTCGCTTGGCTTAAGGAATGAGTCTAAGGACATAAGAAAGTAGATTCTACTCTCAGAAATGATTCTTAATAGCTTCGTCCAAATATAAATAGCTCTCTAAGATTACTTTGACAACAAAAATATGAAATTAAATCCCAAACAATGATAAAACTCCCAAAAGTGAAACTTTATATCCTCATGATTACAATACCCCATGTACATATGAAAATGATAACACATATAGAAACACCCTCCCCTTGATTTCAACACTTTATTTATTTTGTGCATTTACATGTGCTACCTATTTTAATAGTTGACAAATTTAAGTTACGATTAAAAAAAAAATAGGAACGAGGAAAACAAATTTGGATGAAATACTCTCATGCAATGATGAAAAAGCACATATACAAAGGAAACATCTTGACATGCAAATAAAAATTCTATCAATGGAAGTCTCTAAGAGATGACAACCTGCATATAGTGTGCCAAGCTTCATAGAAATAGTAGATCTACCTCAAACACCTCTCCACATCCTTGATTGCAATTTCTTGTGTGTAATCACTCATAATCTTCTCAAGCATCTCGCAATCTTATCAAGATTTTACACAGACCCTTTGTCCTAATCAAAAAAATTACCTGAAATTTTTTATCGCTACCATCAAACTATTTCTCTAACCTTGGCTAAAATAATTTCAAGTCTCTATCTTCATGCACCTTCAAATGATGTTCAGCTTTGTGTAAGAATTGAAAAACCAAGAAAGAACAAAAAACCTACTTGCAACCTCCATAGGAAATAGAAATGCCTTTCCCTGATCTTGAACTAAGAAAACATAACTTGTGCAAGAAAAATCTCAATTACAAAAGCATGGCCTAGATAAAACAACAATTAACCCAACCAAGTTGCCTCTCACAAAAAATTGACTCATGGTCAAAGTGGGAGAAGTGTGCATTTTTGTTAAATCTCTAGGTCAAGGCAATAGGTCCACTTCATATCATTGAGATTTCATTTCTTTTATTATAGCTTAGAAAAAAATCTCAACAAAGCAAGGAGTTGTGCTAAGAGAAAAAAGATCTTCCTACACTAGAACTAGCAAGGTGGAAATTTTATTTAGACACCAAGGACGACAATCACTTATAATAGATTCCTACCTCTAATGAACTTCATGTCACATGAAAATGTGCCCTACGTGTAATGTATTGAATGCAAATGTCTTGTAAGAAGGTGATGTCAGTCATAGCTAGTTGCAATCCAACAACCTGTGAAGACCACCAAAATCATGACATGCATAAAAAAGAATGCAATAGCAAAGAAACAAAATGCCTTGTATTGATATATGAATTCTTATTCTAATTAGATGATTTAAATGAAAGAAGAGGAGCAATACTACAACATAGAAAAATAGATTTTATTGATTGATTAATAATAGATTGCATTGCCTGTTTATTTACAGAGGACTTAATTCAAATTTGGACACAAGAAACTAAATACAAATGGAACACTACAACCCACCAGATTGAAGACATAGAAATCAAGTGAAGGAATGTGAAGGACAATCAAACATAAATTTAGGAAATGTTAAAACCCAACTTGAATGAATCCTTTAGTTCATTTGGGACTACTACAAATGTGGACTAAGAGAAATTAATTTCTTTCAGTGCTCCCCCTTAATTTCTACCACACCTCAAATGTAATCACACTACTAGTTCTTGAGAATAGTAGATTTTTGTGGGCTCTACTGGGCTCAAACATTACTTACAAAATATTTAGAAAATAAAATGATACAACATTAAACCATATTATTTGCTTCTCCATTGATAAGTTTACTCATATTTTCACAACGTCAAATAGCTGGTGTCCACCTCTAAGTCTAATCTCTTCCTTCCTTGGCTACCACAAACCATTATCTTCAAATAGTAGTTCTTTTCCTTCAGCCTCTCAATAATATGCTTGATACATCTTTAGCTTCAAAAAAAATTTCAACACCTTGAAATCTTCATTCACCTCTTTATGTTTATTACAATTTTCTTTCACTCTCTTAAGCTTCAACTATTGTGGCATTTTTCTTTAAACGCTTAATTGGTGGTCTTCAAACCATTTTTATTTTCTTCAATGAGCTTTGATTTTGAGGGTGATGACATGGTTGTGCTTCCCCTAATTTATTCAACTGTTTCCTAACAATCTCTATAAAATATAATTCTTTTTATAACTTCACCTAGACTTCTGCAACTTAAGTTTCTTAGTTTCTTTCACAGTTTTTATTCTTTTCCAACTACTACAATAGTCATACTCATTGATTTCTCCTTAATACTAAACTTATCTATTCCACAAAATTCTCATTATATGTGTAGATATTCAATCTTTCTCTGCACTTTTTCTACTTTCCACTATCCTTCAATTTTCTATTGGCAACATTAACATTGACAAACATCATTTAGTTTGCAAGTACCTACACATCCATACTTGGGATTCATCTTCACTTCCTATCTCTGAATAAAAAACAAAACACTAATTAAATGAGATCAAATTGATTAACAAATATTGATTCACATTGACAATAATTATCTATAGAAAATAACCATCCACTTTTATTAAAAAAAAAGAGCATATAAATAGTACTAAAAGAGAAAATAAACATCCTCTAGTAGTGAACAGTGTATAATAGACACTATTCATTTTGGTTGCCTCTAGATAAGGGCTTCTTCATAGTCTCTATTGCCCCCTACATCAATGCCTTCACCTTCTCCCCAACCTATTGTAATATAGAGCCAATTTCGTCCTTGGTCACATGACCCTTCTCAGTGGCACCTTGGGAGGCTTGAGAAACCTTCCCCTTAGCCATTTCAATAGTTCCTCTACTTTCCACTTGCTCTGCTAGGAGACCAATGCTCTTCTCTTGCCTAAAAGCTTTGGCACAATCAAAAGTCTAAGGGGGAATATCACTAGCTAACATATTACTTCTTCTTGTCTTCATTGATATCAATCTCATAATTGCAAACTCTCTCATGAGGGAGTTTGGACCAGGCTAGCTCTGATACAAAATTTAAAACCAGTGGAGCAATACTACAACATACAAAAATAGATTTTATTGATTCATTAAGAACAAATTGCATTGCCTGTTTATTTATAACAAACTTAATTCAAACTCAGAGTCAAGAAACCAAATACAAATGGAACACTATAACCCACTAGACTCAAGACATGGACAAAAAGTGAAAGAATGTAGATGACGATTAAACACAAATTTAGGAAATGTAAAAACCATAATTGAATGGTTATTGCAGTTTAGTTGCAACTACTTCAAACATGGACTAGGAGAAATTAATTTCTTCCAACATTAAAACTCTAAAGTAGGAAAAAATATTGAATACAAAATATGTTGCAACTTGTATGTGAGAATCTTGTATGTGATATTTTCAAGCCACATGGGCATAAATACATCAATCAGAGATACATATCTTTCATGTAAAACTACCCCTCAACTTAATTACTCAAATCAGCTTGATTAGATAATGCACAACTTTTTTAATATTAATCAGACAACAAACAGAAGATTACATGCAGCTCTATTAAAAAAAAACACACCATATAAATTGAACTAATAAACTAAGATTAGAGACCACTTTTATACCATCTAGGAAGAGAAAAGAATTCAAAATAAATGGCTCACGTTGGTAAGCTAAGAGATTAAAGAAAGTATAGAATTTTCAATGGGATACCTAAAACAGAATAAAAGATGGATTAAGGAAGTTACAATATGGTGAACAATATATAGAAAGAGCATTGCCACTAGAATAGAAAATCCTATTTATAATAGTAGCAAGTGGTCACATGCAATATTGGACACCAAATAAATGTTATCCTAACAAGACAACATCAATTAGTAAACTTGAATGAATATTTTAGATCTAGAATATTCTACACTAACAAAATATGCATGAGGAACTAAAACTAATCATGTCTTAGGACTGATTAGTTTAAGTGTTGCGGACCACATATTCTGGTCTCTATCACATGTTTGCTTGAAGTATCTCAAAAATACTAAGGAAATTCCAAAATATTTTAATGAATGTACATTTCAATGTGATCCCATTGTGGATATACTTAATACCATTGAATATATTGATAATCCTTTCAACGAATATGTTATCAAAGTAGAACTTTCTTATTAGGAATGTACTGAATATCCTAATGAGATAGAGATATCTTGTCTTGATTCTCCTAGTTCAACACCTCTAGAATTGGAAGCTATTCTACCACCCCCAAAAGACATTTTGATATAAATATAGACTTCATTGCATGCTACTTTAGATTATTTCTGGTAAGTTCACAATATTATATCTAGTGTGAATAGCTCATTGGACGCTCAAGCTAGCCATTTGAATCTTCATGTTCTATGAAATAGGTTGGCATCTCTTCCAAAATTAATTGTTTCTAATTTAGAATTCTATGTTACTCACTTAGGATCTTTTGATGGTTCCATGTGGTAATATATCTATATTAATTTTATAAATTATTGAAACATATTTCTAGCTAAAATCTCTTTCTTATTTATAGAGTGTCACATTTTGGATTTTTCTACCAGTGATAAGAATATATGTCTTATCTTTGATGATAGTTCTTTCACTACTATATATTTTCAAGAGGTTTCACTAAAGGCTTCTAGGGATTATTTCTAGTACATCTGACGAGATTTGTATTGTAGCCACATGGCATGTATTGGTATTCAATATTCATACATCATAGCTTTGGACTTGCTCTTTATTTTTCTTCCAACTTGTTTTGAAAAGTCACTTATCTCAATTAGGCCTAGCAGTGTTGATTTTATTGTAACTAATTTCAATATCAACATTGGGAAACATTAGCAACTTTAAGTGCCATCCATCTTGATTCGTTAATACATACCACTTGAGTGGCAATTCTATAGTTTGACAACTTAGGGTTTATTTCTTCTAAAAGGAAGATATATTATTTATTATAAAAGAACCCACTAGAGCATTTTTCATATGATATTCTATGTTGACTCTTTGTCTCTTATTAGTGGAGAACACATGAGCCCTATCTTGTAGGGATTTCAAGACTAACATATTACGGTTATGTTATATGTTGTCTTGTACACATTCATATTTTTACTTTTTTGGAGGAAAATTCTACACCATAATACTTTCTTCCTTTCTCCACTTTACGAGAGATTCAATTGTGCTTGGGTCCATGATATATTCTTTCAAGGATTTTTTCTTTTTTTGAGATAATCTTTCTTACAAGTGTCATTTAGAATTTTTCTTGCATGGAGTTTCATGCTAATTTTCTACTTTAGTATTCCTCTCTTTTATATTATAAATATGGACATATATTGTGAATTTATACATTGGGGATTATTCTATTTTATTGTGTTATATTCTTTCTTGCATTTTTTATGTTTTTAAATTAACTTGTAGAAAGATTGTTTTCTTTTCTTTCATTACATAATCAATATTGTTAACCAATCTAGTATATCTTAGTAAAGTATACAAAGAATAATTGCATGAATAGTTTATTACTATTGAACTATCTATTCATCAACCTCTACTAAAGTCTTGTATATAGCTTTACCTCAACCAAGTTAATGGGTTTAATTTTGAGATCAAGTTATCATACAAGAATCACCCATTTACTCACATATCCTATCTCATTTCACATTATAATTGATTTGATAGCTTGTCCAAGAAATATATTTAATTTCACATAGCATTTAATATATCTATCTTAATACTTGAATTAATATATTTATTGTGTTAAAATAAGTAATTAGGGAAGACTGTTTGAATTAAATTAATTGTTATATCAGGAGTAAATAAGAACAATTATGATGATGATAACTTATTTTGTTATTTTGTGAGCAACTAGTGACACTTTCTTAGGTCAAAGAGAGAGTATTATCAAGGAGAAGGTTTTAGCTAATGGTAGTAACTTTTCCTATTGGAATCATGTGCACACACACACACACACACACACACACACACACACACACACACACACACACACACACACAAACACATTCTTAGGCTCATCTAACTAAGTTACATAATATTAGTGTACATATTTGTTTCCCAACTATATATAGATCTTAAGGATGCATCTTAAAAATCTTAAAAAATCTCATGTGAATGTGAATATCGGGTCACAAGAAAATATTAGTACAAGAGTGTCCTACATGTTGATGTGTACTTTTATTAAGTTTTTTAATCAAAATGAGCCCAAACAAAATGATAATGCTCCACAAAGGAAACCCCGAGGAAATGAACTAAATAAACATAAGATTACATGAATATATTATTTTAAAATGTTTAAGTATAACATATACATCACAAGAAATTTCTGAAGCTCAAACCTCAAGAATACAAGAATGTGTTGACTTATGACATTGCACAAGTGGGAGACTTAACACACAAAAAATCTACTAAACATAGGGAAATGAATACAAACACATAAGGAAAGGTAAAGAATGTTATTGGACACAAACAAGACCCTCACTAATGTTACAACACTTGATTTGGTAAACAAGACCTCCCACTAGGTCCTAGGTGTCACTATTGGGCTCTAGCAAGCATTTACTCACACCCAAACATTATTCAAACCCTTCAAAATCACACTAAACTTAATAATTATGCCTCTAAGGGTTCATAAACTCTATTATAAAACTTGTTTCTATAATATATGTGCGTAAATAAGAAATGAACACATAAAGGTTTGTAATAAAGTTTAAAATAGAGATATGTATACATTGTTGGCAAGAGACACTATATCGGTAGAGATTAGTGCATGAGAAATGTTTCGGGGTTGTCATTGATGGCAAATCAGATAAAAAATCACATCTAGTATATATTAAATTTTTTTACCAGAAGTTTGATATTCATTTTGATTAAGTCTGGAAGATAGAAAACAAACTATGGGTACATTGAGAAAAATTCAATTTTGGTTGCACAGTTTTGGTTGCAGTGGAAGAGGTAGTTGATTAGATGTTCAAAAATATTATTTCACAATCCTAACCTCTGGTATTGATTCTCGTGCAAGATAGAAGATCCAGTATCCGATATTTCAGGAAGAACAGAGTTATTTTGGTGATTAGTAATTAAGTGTGTTATGCAAAATTTTTGGAATGATTTTGATGATTGGTTTTGAGTTTGAGGTGGTCGAGAAAACATGTGTGAAACATAATATCAATTTATTTAGGTTTGCATATGGATTTGTAATCAGATTGAGATGACTTATTGTTACACCTTTCATGTTTTTACAAATATTTTGAAGCTGACATATTTGTGACCTAATCAAGTGGTGCGGATATATAAGACCAGTCTATTTGATCATTTTGAGTATGGATATGCATGGATATTGATGTGAAAAGAGAGTATAAGAATCAATATGAAGAATTAGGCTCTGGTATATGACTGAACAAATAAAACCGAGCAGTTTCTCATAACAGTGGAAGGCAGTCACTTTGTGCTTAACCAGAACTGCATTTTGGCATTTGAAGATGCTATTCATTAGTTAATACAATCAATTATCATTTCTAATAATTTGTAGGACAATGAGACCTTTGGGGGTTGTAGCCCTCTTTTTTATAATTGAGCAGTGATATCTAGGCAATGTGCCTGAATGCATGTGCATTCCCCTTGTAATATTATTATACTCCTGATCATAGTATTATAATATTGTGGGTCTCAATCCTATTGTGGTTTTTCCCTTTCCAGGTTTCTATGTAAAAATTCTGTTGTTATGGTTTTTTGCCTGTGTGTGTTGATTTTCTGCATTTAACTTTCATTTTTTTGCATCCAATGGTTTAAGAATCAGTTAAAGAAAGTTATAAATTGCAAAAAACTGATTCACCCCCCTCTTAGTGTTCATTGATTCCAAAAATTGGTATCAACGCCTAGTTACTTTAAGGAAGCTCAACAACTTGAGGAAGATCCAGAATAGTGAATCAATTGACTCTGATTTGTAGAAACAACTTATTGTGGCACTTGAATACCTACATGCAACAAGGAAAGAAGCTAGTGGCTTGAGAAGAACTTTGAGTGATGCTAAAAATTTTATTGTCATTGAAAGAACAAGTGAACACATCCTAAGAGAAGAGAAATGAGATGATAGACAAACTCAAGGAGAAAGAAGAGAAAAGCATTGATAATCAAGTCCTAAAAGACAAGACAGATGAATGTGAAAAACTTGCTAAAGATAATGGAGTCATGAATAATGAAGAGATCAAAGAGTAGCACAAGAAGATGTGGTTTAAAAATGATGATTCAAATGCAATAAATGGATCCACAACTAATTCTGATGTTGGAAGATCACCCAGTAACTAAAGCATTTTTCCGTAGGGGGAATCTTTTTATGTAGATCCTTAAAACCCCCTTTCTGAGATCTGTAACCAACTGTAGAAAGTTGCAGATGATTATGAATGGTTGTGTAGTTGATCCTAAAAGATTTCCTAAAGACTTCATACAGATCTGAAATTCCAGTGAAGTATTCTTAAGAAACAAGCCATCTGAAAAATTTAGGGTTGATCATTTATTGCACCTTAAAGTTAGGTATTCAAAGGATAAAAAGGCATTTTAACATTCATTTCTCACATTGCGTTCTAAGAGAAAGAGAAGAAGATTGTGGTGAAGAATATTGTGTAGATAAACTAGAGCTTGAAAGGATTTGGTGAATATTTCTTGCATCCAGTTGAAGACAAAAATGTATTTTCTGAGTTCAAGCTATCTGTTCATAGCCTAAAATTCACTAATGGCATCATATGGTGTGGCGATTTTATTGGTTGTTGAGGTGACTGATAAGGCAAGGCCTAAGTTCAAGAAACACCCATTCAAATCGATGGAAGATGATCGAAATGGAGCATTTTCATTTGTGTCGTTTGGTGTATTGCATGTTGAATAAATTAGGGCATACATCAACTGCAATATTGAGGAGCTTGGAAACACTGAAATGATATCATTGTGTACACAACACATGATGGATGGTATGGGAAACCTTAAACCCAATTTCAAATCTCTACAAGACAAGGGTTTCATTCAATTTGTGAACTTCCAATTTTTTGATGAACCCAAATGGGTTAGGTATATTTTGAGCAGGATCGATGATGAATTTATGTGGCTTGACAAACTGTACAAGATCACCAAGTAATAAATTCAATTGGTAACATGTTTGAATGCAACCGGTGATATTTCTACCCTAAGGCATGTGAAGAATCAGACCGCGACAGATGTAACTGAACCCCAACATGATAACAAATCAATGACAATCAGTGACATTATTGAATATGATGTCGGATTTCCATCCATGGTGATAGGGTAGAAGGTATATCAGTCTAGGAGAGAAACCTCAATATCTGGTATGATAATTTATGTAGCTTATCAAATTATTAAAGAGGACAAGTTGTATTATTTGTGTGGAGTGCTTCTGAATGAGATTATGAGTAGTTTGAAGAAGATAAAGTAGGATAAGAAGCATGGTTTTAAGTTTGGTATTTTTATTATTTGTTTAGACTTATATTTTATGAGAGAGATCCCTAATATAGGAAAAGTTTGATGGGCATATGACAAACCGGTAGCAATGCTGATCAAAGAAGCCTTACAAGAATTAGGAGATGCTCAAGAACAAAAAGCTACCCAATGGGTTTACTTTAAATCCTTCCAAGGCATGATGCATAGCAGGGAAAGGATCCCGAAGGAAATTGTGGAGAAGTAAGAGGACACCATATGCTTTGTCGTTGACATAGACCAATGCCTAATGGATGTTGTTGAGACAAGGATAGTGTGAAACATTCCCATGGGGTATGAGGTTGATGTTAATACCCTCTATGTGTATGCTCAAAACATTTTGAGAAAGCTGGTGGATGAATCAGAAGAAAGGTTTGAGACTTATAAAGAGAAAATTTTAAACTTGCACACCCAATTCACCAGGCCTGATAGGAAAAGGAAAATAAAAAAGGAAGTAAAGCAGCTGGTAGAGGAGATGTGAATATCAATGGAGGAAGTTCATAGAGGTAGAGAGAAAAATATATTAAAAGAGGAGGACATGGTCAAACCCAAGAAGACCAAATCGACCTCTACTCCTCCTAAGCCAAGGAAAACAAGATCAACACCTTCTTTTGGTGCTCAAAAACCTATCCCTCCTCCAAAGCCTTATCCCAAAGCATTAGGTGGAGTAGAGAAGAGGAAGAAAGAGAAACCAAAAAGAGTCTATGTGGCAGCCATTATAGAAGAAGAGACCAAATTAGATGAAGTGGTGAGGAAAGTGAACAAGACTGCTACTTTTGCCAAGGTAGTCAAGAAGCAACCATCTAGTGAAGCTCAGGCAAGAAAGAAGGTAAGAGTTAAAGATGAGAAATCCAGAAGATCTCGCTCAAGAAAGAAGCCCGAGTCTGAGCTTGATGAAGCATTGAAGTCTCAGAAACTTGAAGGCAACTACACTATTGTGTCTCTCATAACATTAAGTTAGATAGTTGATACAGTAGTAAAGGAAGGAAATTTGAGACATGTATCAGAATGTTATGAGAATTATGGTAAAATAAAATTAGAAGAAGTCATCATAGAATATATGAATGTATCATCAATGATTCCGAAGGGTCTATATAAAATTTGGGATGCCAAAAGGAATACGGCTAATCTAGAAGATAAGAGAACAAAAGAGTATGTATTGGTTAATTTGTGCTTGGTAATTTATAAGAGTGAAGTAGAAATAATTGTTAAGATTGTAAAGAGTAAATTTAGAAGAAAAAACAAAGTTAATAGGATCATGTTTGTAAATATTGATGAAGTAGATAGGTAAACCTAAGAAATTTTGAAGCAAGTTTTGAAAGAGAAAAAGTATGAGATAAATTCGGTGAAAAATTACACCCATCTGGAATTGCATACACAGGATGATACTTCCATTCCAAAATTATAGACCAAAGTTCTGAATGTGCAGATAGTTATACTGAATGAGAAAACAAATGAACAAGCTACAATCACAAATGATATTGTTGATAATCAACAGGTTGTAGACTCTAGTGAAGTTGATCAAAATCCTTTTGTAACAACTGTTGAATTAGAGAAGGCAACTGAGAAGGTTGGTGATGAAAAGAGAGAGGATGCTGACAAAGGAGAAGATGTAGAGAAGGTAGAGAAGGAGAAGGATGAAGAAAACATTGAACAAGTTCCATTGCAAGAGACACTGTGGAATCAAACAAGGCAAATAGATTATCAGTGACACAGATCTCACAAAAGGGTGTATCGATCTTAACTCACTATCTCTTATCCAAGTACTCAAGCTTGTAAAACTTGCCCAAGCTAAAGCTAGTGAGGACTTTCTAAAGTCACACATTGAGGATAAAGAGTTCATATCCATGCTTACAAGTGTGTTGGAGAAAATTTTGCCATTTTTCAAACAAGACAATTGAATCACCCTCTGGTAAGCTAAGGAGTATGCTTAAATTAGTAGATTCTCATTTGTATATTTAGTGAAAGCTATAGAAGCAAATATTCTTAGCCATTCCAATGCCACACAGTTAAGGATAATTTTTAGAATGAATGAAGGTGATAGGGCTAGTTTGATTACCAATATGAAGGACATTCAGGATTTACTGGAAGAAGGAGGTAAAATATACAAGTCATGTATTCTTTTGCCAAAGTTCACTATTGACCTTGATAAGAAGATCAAAGAATGTGAAGGTCAACTAGTTGATATCTCTCAATGCTATGACCCCTAATAATTTTTACTAGAAATATTGAAGATCAGGTGATGGGTCTACTTGACAAAATCAAGAGCCTCAATAAAAAAAAAGATAGAGTAGTTGGTAGAGTGGGAGAACTAAGGAACTTTATCACTCCTTGGTTGGATACTTTTCTTAGCAGCTATGAATACTCTAAATAAGAGTGTTCCTTCAGATCTTAGAGGAGTAGAGATGCATACTTGTCTATTTAGTGCCCTCATCAATATTTTGGGAGAGCTTGAAGAAAGGTTGGGATGACCACTTGTAGTCTTTAAAGACCATTTTTGTAGACATTTTTAAATTTTTGTAAGTTATTGAGTATACCCTTGTACATAAATTTTGGTAGATACCTACCTTTTCTATTGATGTCAAAGGAGGAAAAAAAGGGGAAAATGATGTATATTCTCATGGGGAGGTTTTTGATTTGTTACATTTTTATAGTTTTGAAGTTTTGTAGTGTATGTTAGTTTTGGTCTATCAGTGTCATTTTTCATCAATTGTTTCCATCAATACTAAAGGGGGAGATTATTGGCAAGAGACATTGTACCGATAGAGATTAGTGCATGAGGAATGTTTCGAGGTTGTAATTGATGGACACTCAAATCAGAAATCACATCTGATATATGCTAAATTGTTCTACCAAAAGTTTGATATTCATTTTCCTTAAGTTTGGAAGGTGGAATACAGAGTAGGGGTACATTGACAAAAACTTAATTTTGGTTGAACATTTTTGGTTGTCATGGAAGAGGTAATTGATTAGATGTTTGAAACAACTTATTTCACAATCCTAGCCTCTGGTATTAATTCTTGTGCAAGATAGAAGATCCAGTATGTGGTATCTCGGGAAGAACAAGGTTATTTTGGTGATTAGTGATGAAGCATGTTATGCAAAATGTTTGGGATGATTTCGGTGATTGGTTTTGAGTTCCATGTGATCATTCTGACATGTGTGAATAATAGTATCAATTTTTTAGGTCCATATATGGATTTATAATCGGATTGAGACGACTTATTATTACACGTTTCATGTTTTGTAAATATTTGGAAGTTGGCATATTTGTGACCTGATCAAGTTGTTTGGATATATAAGACTGATATATCTGATCATTTTGAGTATGGATATGTATTGGTATTGATGTATAAAGAGAGTATGAGCATATGTGCATAGATATTTGCTCCAATATATGAATGAACAAGCACAACCGAGCATTTTCTCAAAATAGTGGAAGACAGTCACTTTGTGCTTAACTAGAATTTCATTTCGACATTTGTAGATACTATTCATTAGTTCAAACAATCAATTATCATTTGTAATCATATGTAGGATAGTGAGTCCTCTGAGAGTTGTATCCCTCTTCTTTGTAATTGAGTAGTGAGCTCTAGGCAATGTGCATGAATGCATTTGCATTCCCCATGTAATATTATCATACTCCTGATCACAATACTATAGTATTATGGGTCTTAATCCCACTGTATTTTTTCCCTTTCTGGGTTTCCACGTAAAAATTCTAGTGTTATAGTTTTGCTCTTGTGTGTGTTGAGTTTTTTGTATTTTTCTTTCAGTCTTTTGCATCTGGTGGTTTAAGAATCAGTTAAAGAAAGTTATAAATTGCATAACACTAATTAACCCCCTCTAAGTGATCATTTATTCCAACATACATTAGTTAAATAAAAACCATATGGTTGGCTTCACTATTGTAGGAGGAAAACAACTATCTATCCCCTAGGATGCACCAATGCATAAGTTGTGGTGTATGGGGGTAATTTATACATTGGTACATCCTAGGGGCTAGATAGTGATTTCCTTATTGGACTCTTGCTATTAAAATAGTCAATTTACTATAGATAACCTAAAAAAAAATTTTAAAAAATATTTATACATAAATGATTAGAGGGGGAGAGGACTGTGACATCCTTGTGCCTTAGGATATAGCTGGTTTTAGTATGACTACTAAAGAAATCATATACATCTCTAGCCATGATAATCATTTTTTTTCATGTCGAATGATCAACTTATTAGTAGGCATCTCCCTTCCCACGACATTAATTTTTCATGAAATGAGTAAAAAAAAAGAAAAGTGAGGAAATGATTATTTATATCTATTCAAGAGTGATTTAAAAAACTTTGAAAAATAGTTTCTCATCCCACACCCTCCATTTTTATGGTAGTCAACATTGACTATCACACACATGGAGTACCACCTACAATTTATCCTCTACAAAAATAGAGTTAAATGATTTTCTTTAGGGTTTCACTTTACTCACCATTCTAGGCACAAATGTGGTCAATTTTTGAAGATAAATAATCACACATAAGTATAAGAGCTTTTATTAAGGCTCAACATCCCTGAACTCCAATATAATTAAATCAATAAACATAGGAATGTTGTTATTTTATTTCTTGTTTAATGGCTTGATGTTTTGTTAAGGGGTCATTCACCAACATTAAATTATCTCAAAATTATATGAAAATGAATTTAGTCATGGATACATATTAATGGCCAAATAATTATCATAAATGAAGTCTAGGAAAGGCAACCCCATAGCTGTCAAATTTCATCTTCTACTAGCATAAGAGATAATTAGTTGTTTCCTTTCCAGTTTTTAGTATGTGAAAATAGTTCTTGCAAGGAATAGATCCTATGAGACAATAGGTTTTTTTTAAATGTGTAATTTTATTCCCTTGATAAGTAAGGCCACCATATAAATTCCTTCTCAATTATTGTACCATATTTTACAATGTAATAAACTACAATATTTCTTGATATATTATTTTGTAATATATAATAACTAATTTTCTATAAATTTTTAGTGTCGATTCATTAAATATTTAATTTTTTTGTTATGAGATAAAAAAAATCAATATAGAAAATAATGATATAGATATCAATTTGTATTGTTATCCTTATTCATTATATGTTATATATGTGATAATTATTCTAAATATATTAAACCAGGAGAGGCCTGAACCTTTACATAACCACAAAACTAGCAAGCAACAAAAACCAAGCGCTCATGAGGGGTGAGCGCCCAAAAATAAAATGTTGACTACCAAAAAGGAACAAAAACCACTAGGCATCTAGCACAACTAACAAAAACCAAAACATAAACTAAGATAACCAACAAACCAAAAAAAGATAGGACACACCCCCACTAAAGCCACAAACCAATGGCCTACCTAGTGGGGGAAAACACTAGCTTCCTATCTTGGTTGATTTCTTAACCTTTTTCCAAAAAAGAGAGCTTTCTATTAGAGCATTTCCCAAAGGAGATGGTCAAGTAATCTAGAGTTTCCTTCACCTTGGACACAAATTCCTCTAGCTAAATAGTAGTAGAAGACTCCAAATGGCCCCTTTTTTTCTCACCTCCTTGCATTTCATCTTGTATGACTTGGAGAGCAGTGGTTTTTTTCTCGGTTATCTCCATGTTTTGAGAAAACATATTTTCCATTTTCCTTTTCATGGAGTCCTAATTATCATGTAGTGCCTCAACCACTTCTGACGAATAATTTGTCATTACCTTGGTTTATTTTTTGATTAATCTCCTTCACCGTCTTCTCCAAACCTTCCCACTTTTCAACCATTTCAACAAATTTATCTGCCACAATCCAAGCACCCTATTCCTTATCATCCATATCCCATCTTAAGGGTTTGACATCCACTTTAGCAAGGGCTTTTAATCTATTGATTTTCCTCTTTTCCACATCAATGTTTTTCAGAAGCCAACGAATGATGGGTTCATAGTTATTGAGCCCCTCACAAACTTCATTCATTCTGGCCATAAAGAGGAAAAATTGCTCCTTAATCAAAGCATTCACAAAAGATGAATGAAGGGAGCCAGGGGTAGGAGAGGCACAAATATTGGTCATATATTTGTTAGGTGTCCATTTGGACCAAGTGGACCAAGAAGAAGCCATCTCCTCTAAATATTGTTCTATAATTTTTGGTTTTTAACAAAGCATTCCAATAGAGAGGCTAGGAGGTTTTTTTATTTTGTAGTCCTAGAAGGGTTAACCTAGGTGGGATTATTTTGGTCTTTGGGGTTGCTTTAGTATCAATTGGGTTGACCGATAACTCAACACATAGGACTAGGACATAAGGATTAATGGCAGGGGCATTAGTTTGGGTTAAAACTTAGTGAAAAATATAAAGGCATAGAATGAGACCTTGGTGCAAGGGAAGAGTACCTTTAGATTTTTTCTACCACAATAAATTGGGAATGGATGAGAAAATATAGAAGGGAAATTTCATTTTGATGCCATACCTTAAATGATTAAGCATGAAAAATAGTTCAGAGTGGAAGTGTTTAAACCACTCGTGCAGGGTGAGAAATTTAATCAAGAGCAATGTTGCCTCTTTGCAGATTCTTGACAAATCCTCCCTTCTAAACATAGATTGCAAATGAGCAACATTCTCACTAGGCCCATAAATTTTTTGATGTCCTCATATTTTTCCTTGGGATTTTTTGGGAAGGACATTCCTTCCACAACCAACCTAGTGGTAGCCACAATAGTCTCCATTGACACTGTGAAATCCACCTTCCCCACCTAGATTTTTCTGTTAGCTAGATTACCACCTAGTTAGCTATATTACCCTCAACCACTTTCTCATAGAGAGCCTTGTTCTCTTTAAATTTATCCCAACTTTCAAGGTTTATTTGAACAAAATCACCTCCCATAGTCACTGCCAGAAAACCAGAGTTAGAGGTCGTGGCTAGATTACACAAACTAGGATTAGGAAAAGTACAATTAAGGGCAGTATTAGAAATCTTGCTTCCCCTTCCTTCAAATAGGCAAGTCTACTTTATGAAATAATTTATGTAACTAATGAAATAATTTTACTATGCCTTGTAACATCATAATAATATTCTTACAATCACCTTCAATTATTAACTTTCATTCTTTATTTTTACAAATGGAAATGCCATGAAATGTCAAGATTAATCACCTCATCCATGTTGGAGGTTAGGATACCAAGATTGGCCATGTAGGTTGCCACCAATTTTCCTTTTGAGTGTCTAATGATACAAATCCCTCCTACCTAACATGGGTTCCCTTTAGAGGACCCATCAAAGTTTTACTTCAACCAACCAAGATTGGGGGGTAACTATTTAATGTTATTACTAGACCCAAAAGGAGGATAATTAATATTAGACATGAAATCTTCCAACTCCAAATTTTTGGCCACACACTAGTGTAAATGTGAGAGGGTATGAATACCTATTTTTAGTGAAGACTTTCATCTTTTCATCAACCTTATTAATGATCACATTGGTTAGGACCAGCCAATGAGGCTTGCAACCAATAAAAATTCTATTTTTATGTTCTTTCCATAATATCCATCCCATATGGAGAAAGTCTTTCTTAAAGCTCCTCAATGAGGGGATGAGTAGAAGATGGAGTCCAATTATTATTGCCCATCTTATGGAATTAGTGGCACACCCATGTAGTAAAAGAGGAACTAGTAGGATTCTATCTAACCTACAAAGAATACATGTAATGAAATAAAATATGGTTGATGATTTTATTTTATTCTTCATGAAGAACACATCTATTTACCATATTGAATCCCCTCTTCTGAATATTTTCAATGGTTAGAGTCTTCCTATGATAGACCATCTACCAACAAAATAGATCGTTGGGGTTGTTTTAGAACTCCACACCAACAACCAATTAAAAGAGGGCCACATGGAAAGAAAAATAAGCTCAAAACCAAATTTAACAAAGTAATGACCATCCTTAGATTGAAACTAAACTAGGTTATCAATAGACTCACCCCTAAAAAATCTCAATGTTGAGATTCCTCAAAAATTCCATAGTAGCCATCCTAAGAGGAGGAACAAACTCCTCAATAGAGAATCGCTAGATAGGTGGAAAGTTGCCAGGAAAGCAATAGTCAAATAAAAGGACCCCAAATAAATAAACCAAAGCATTCTCAATATCGAAGAAAACCAGGTGAAACTCCAAGGGGAAAGATGAAACCTAAGGCTCTTTCCAAAATCTAATGTGTCTCCCATTTCCAACTTTCCAAAGTATGGCGTTCTATACTAGTTTTTTGGATTTAATCAAAATTTTCCAAATATGTGAGCCTCTTGGAAGCTCAATAGAGAAAAGGAAGGATATATTATTTCCTCCATTTAGGTATTTATTTGTCATCACCCTCCAAAAATCCTCCTTTCCAATAAAAATTTTCAAACCATTTTTTGTAGTTAAAGCAAGATTAAGGGATCTTGAATCTCTAATACCAAGCCCGCAATTTTTTTTTCTTGAATAGAGAATTCTATAATCCACCAAGGAAATTTTGATATTCTATTTCACATCTAACCATAAAAACCTTATCTAAATTTTATCTTGTTTCTTCACCCAAGCTGCCAGGATATAGAAAAACGACAAGATATACACCAAGGTACAATAGAGGGAGGCTCTAAGGAGTTTTATTTTTCTTGCATTATTAAGAGGGGCCCCATTCCAAAGTACCAAATTATTTTAGATCCTCTCAAGTAGACCCAGCCAAGAAGAGTTCTCAACTTTACCTAAGGTTAGTGGTAATCTCAAGTATAAAGCAGGAAGGGTAGCAATCTAACTATTCAAGACCCTTGCAATATGGTTTTGAATAGGAAGGAGAACATTCTTAAATAAACAAGAACTTTTACGTAAGTTGATAAATTACCCCCAAGAAGTCACATAGTCTAATAAAATAGAGGTCCAACCTTTAACCTTTGCCACATAAGCATTCTTGAATAAAAGGATGTCATCAACAAATTGTTGATTGAGATCATCAATGGGGAACAAGATTGATTAATTTCAATATTCGATATTAGAATACCATTTTCAATATTCTTGCCCAAAACATTAGCCATGAAAATGAAGAGGTGGTGAGACAAAGGCTCACGCTATCTAAGAGCACTCAAAGAAGAAAAGTAGCCTTGGTGGGACTCATTGACTAAAACTAAGAACATAGGCATTTTCAAATAGATTTCCATAAGCTTTAAATCTTTATCATCAAACACAAATCTACTAAGCACCTTTGAGAGGAAAGGCTAAGAAACCTATCATATGCTTTAGAGATGTCTAGCTTCAAGAGCATACATTCTTTCTTGCTATTCTCTATAGAATGTAGGGATTCATGAACCATCAAAGCAACATCATAGATCTGACAACCCAAAAATAAAACCTTTTTGATGTTCATGGATCAACTTATTTATTAGGGGCTTGATTATATTCATTAGGATCTTGGAGAAAATCTTATAAAGAGTATTGCAAGGACTGATACATCTGAAGTCAAACATAATATTGGCTCCTCTCTTCTTAGGAATCATCACATTATGAGTATGATTAATCTCTCTGAGAATGCTTGCATGTATATGATAATCTTTTTCTTAAGACAAAGTGCACAAGGCACATATATTCATATCTATTTATAATTATAAAAGTTTGCTACAAACAGATCAAAGGATAGGACATATAAAATATATCAAGGGGAGTTGTGTTCAACCCCAAAACATGAAGTTGACTATAGAAATAGAGAAAATTAATATAGATAGTTGAATTTCAGGCATAACAAAAGCACTGCCAAGGTGACCATGGGACTACCTCTTACCTTGACTAAATAAAGAGAAAATGTTTAATGTCAAAACAAAATTTCATGAATAATATTGATGCCTAATATAAAATTTATCCTCTAATAAGTTTTCAAATAACTTATGGCATGTGATGATATCATTACTTCAAACTAGTGCCAATTTAGGATCTGCAACTAATATATCCTGACCAAAAAATGATTCAGCTTCTACAAGAAGACAACCCCTATTCAAACAACCATCCACTAATTTATTGGGCTCTCTATAACAATGACATATCTGATACTCTGAGAAAAATGGTAAGGAGTCCCAAGCCTACTAAAAAATTTAATTTATTTTCTAGTTGAGATCTTCTACCTTTTTCAAACAAGAAATGATGTTATATGAATCTCCTTCAATAACTAGGTACCTAACCTTATGTTGAATCACTAATTCAATACCATCCAAAAGGGAACAAGCCTCTGCCATATTATTTGTATCAATGGGTAACCTTGCTAATAATGCTATAACCACAACACCACTATGATCTCTTAAAACACATCCAAGCCCTGAAATACCAAGATTTCATTTTGAAGAACCTTCAAAAAATAGTTTTATAAAATCTTTTTGAGGGTATTTCCATTTAACCTCTTTCCTATTAATTTTCTTAGACATATTTTTCAGAAAGCAATCTTTGAATGGGACTGAAATGTAACTCCAAGTATAAAGGACTTGGTTGTCCCAAGAAGTAAAAACATAATCAATAATATTATGTTTTATAGTGTAAGCCCTTATTGATTCAAAAATAGATTTCTATATTTTAAGGAGTACTACTTGGAGAGAATTCTTCTCTTTCCTAAAGATTCACCAATTCCTCTCCCACCAAAAGTTCCATATTAATATGGTTGGTTCCACCTTCCATAACCAACCAAAATTGAGTCTTTATGTAGAGAGGCCAGGACTCAAACACTGCAAGGAGGTCTGAATAAGTGGAGCTTGCCAATCGCGTTTATGACTTAACCAATGCGAACATTCACTTTCAAATTGACAATTAAATATAAAATGGTTCTTGGTATCCACATAAATAGAACACATAATACAAGAATGTTGGATTTTGTTGTTATCATGAGCTTGCATGGTTTCCATTGATGTCAAACCTTGTTATCCAGATGGATATTGGTCTGGATATACTTTGTCAGACCTTGGTTATCTGGATCGGTGTTGGTCTAGATACTCTTTTGGCATTGGTTCTATCATGTTGTATTCAGGGTTGGCCAGAATGCTTTTGGTTCCCTCTAGATATTTTCCCATTGCAATGTGGTTTAGCGGATCATGTTCTTTTGGTTTGGATATATGTTGGAAGATGTGTTTAGATGTTTATTTGGGACTCACTTTGGTGTGTAGATATATGAATGGAGTATTCTGCATTGGAAGTAGTTATGTGACCAACTGGATGATAATATCTATACATTATGCTTTGTAATCTCTTTTGAAAATGTGTTAGCATGTGTGGATTGTTGGATTATTCATGGAATGATGTATCATGATAAGTTTCAGTTCCCTCTTTCTTCTAGAGGGAACCAATCTAATTATTTCAAGTTTGGGTGGATGGATGAATTGAATATGGATGAGAGGTGAATTGGGTGAGAAGAGTAAGTAAATTATTTGCAAGTAGATTTGAGTTTGTGTTGATGAGAAAGTCAATTTGAGGAGAGATTTGAAGCTAATATGCTCTGCAAGACAATGAGTTGTGACATTGGAGATTATCAAAGATGTTTTCCATGTTATTCGTTGCTTGATTATTTTTCAAGTAAAATTTATGATTAGGACAATCCTTCTCAATTCTAGCTCATCTATTTTATTCATTGTTGATTGACAATGAGTTCTTTTGCAATCATTTATATATTGTCTCGAAGAAGTATTCTTTGGTTGTAAAAGTCCTTGTATCTTGCCTAAGGTGGTGTGCCTTAGTTCTAAAAGTCCTTCAGGTGTTGTTTGTTGGTATTATAGTAAGATTGAGAAGATTGTTGGAAATAAATGATATAATTGATAAAGGATGATTACTGTCTTAATATTATTATTTTGTCATTGATGTCAAGCAATTGATTTTCTAATTTCAGTATGATGTAGCCATATCTTAATGAGTATGTTGATAAGTATAAAGATGTCGGTAAGTGACACAGAAAAGATGAGAATGAAGGGGATTAATGAGTTATTCAATGGGAAACGATTACCGAGTTAGACAGTGATGAGATTATGTTGTTTTGATTGTTTTGATATCCTATATATATGTATTCAAAGACTAAACAAGAAGGAGACAAGATTTCATGCAACAGAATGAGTAAAGGTTTGATACTGTTCTATGTTACCGAGCAAGGAGCTAGTCAGTAAACACTAAGGTTATCAATATCGATTGATGAAGGCAAAATGTCTACCAAGTAAAAGTTCAGTATTAACCGAGTAACAACCGAGCAGTAACAAAATGCATTGGATGAAATAAGAGCATTATTAAATAAAGGATGCCAATGACCTGGAGATGTATAAATGAATGGTATGTCGTGCAAGAAGTTTGTTGAGTATCTACAACAATGGAAATACAAGAGTCAGATCTACAGTGCAGATTGAATGGTGATAACCTAGCACAAATACCAAGGAATGTATGTTCCAAGGCGTGATAAAAACATTTTTTAGATCGAAGGATTTAATGAACCTAGTCAAGTATGATGATCTGATGGCTAAGATTAATCATGGGAAATGTGATCAAGGAGATTAAGTGGCTAGAAATTACTTATTAATAAAGAATAGTTGTAGAACAAAGGAGGTGGGCAAACTGGAAGCATAGTGATGCTACAGAGGTGATTACCGAGAATAGAAGATTGAAGATCTGATTGTAGAACAAATTGAGAAGCCCAGCAAGGAGAAAGATAAGTATTATGACAATATTATCTTGAGTACATTGAGCACATAGAATCTGCTTTAGCATTTCAGATGTGAAGTTGCAGATATATTTTACTACAGTTATTAATTCTGTAAGTGATAGGAAACCTCTTAACCGAGTGAACCTAACAGTCTTATTTGTAAATCCTTTAGCAAGGTAACATTCTGAATGAGTGTTTGAAATCCTTTGACAAGGTCACTTCTAAAAAAGTGAAGATTCTAACAAATCTGAGGGAAATCCCTTAGCCGGGTCACATCTAACAATGTGTATATAATCTTTAATAGGATTTTCTTTTAACTGAGCATACTCTAGAAGGGTATTTTTCTTAGTGGGTTCGAAATCCCACAGTGGTTTTTCCCTATTTGGGTTTCCACGTTAAATCTGGTGTTAAATGTGTTATGATGATTTAAGTTTATCAGTTTATGAGTTTGAATGTTTTACAGTCATAGTTGCATATCAAGCAAGGCTACCGAGGTTGAATTTGATGAATGTATTGTAAATTGTGTTGATAAGATTCAAACCCCCCTCTCTCATCTATCTAACAATTGGTATTAGAGATTTGGACTCTGGAATAAAAGTTTAAAGGAACTTGAGGCAAGATCTAAAGATGTATAAGAGGGATGCACCAAAGCTAAATAAGTCAAGTTTCTCCACATGGTAGAAAAGGATAAAGCTACACTTATCAGGAATTGGAGAATATGCAACATATTATCTAGAGAAAAATTACAATGCACCCAACACCTACCCAATGACAATGGAAGAAATAAAGGCAAAGAAATAATATATTCAAGCAATGATTGAAATAACATCAGCATTGACCGACTCAGAGTTTAATGATCTAGAAGGTTGTAATGATGCCAAAGCAATGTGGAATAAGCTTATGTATGTATATGGTGGTGATGAACATGTACAGAGAGGAAAAGTAGACAGTATTAGAGGTCAACTTGAATCCATGAGAATGAATGAAGGTGAGAACATTATCCAATAGAGTACAAGGTCAAAGGAAACTACCAATCAAATCAAAGGAGCAGGAGGAACTATTGAACAAAAGGATGTAACAAGTAAGTTGCTAGGAACACTTCTAATGAATTAAGGTATGTACCAAACATGCTAGTCTCTTTGGATGCTACTATCGGTAAGCTACATGAATTTGAGTGAAGAAATTTTGATAATAGTGGGTCTTCGGTAAATAAAGTTGAATCAGCATTCAGTTCTTTTCATCTTGGTGAATCTGATGATTACAATGATAGACTGTATAAGTATACTGAAGGAAATCACAGTCGAGCAAATGAAAGATTTCACAAAAACATGGAAGAAGTACACAAACTATATGAGGAAATCAGAAAGAAAGAAGAGTTTGAAGCATTATTAGCTAGAAGGTTAATGAGAGGTAAAGGTAAGTATAAAGGAAAGTTACCTTTGAAATATTTTAACTGTTATAAAATAGGACATATGGCTTCTAACTGTCCTGACAAAGAATCTAGTGAAAAGAGAGAATACCGAGATGACAGACATAAAGACATCCAATACAGAGGACACCGAGACTTCAAAAGGAGAGATAGAAAGACATGCCTAGTAGTTGATGAGGAATGCTACGATGATAAATCTGATGGGACTGAGACAGAGGAAGTTGTATATGTGGCTATCAAAGATGGATCAGATGAAGACACGTATGAGGAAAAAGCCTTAATATCTCACATAAATAATAATGATTCTTGGATCATAGATAGTGGTTTCTCTCATCACATGACAGGTGATAAACACAAGTTTGTTAAATTAGAAGACTATGATGGAGGTCATGTAAGATTTGGTAATGATGCACCATGTTCGGTGAAAGGTAAAGGTTTTAGTACACTTCTTGACAATGCTAAATGTGATGATGTATATTGGGTTGAAGGTTTGAAATACAATTTGTTGAGTGTAGCACAGTTAAACAATATAGGTTACCAAATAGAATTTCAGAAAGGAATTGTCAAAGTTCATGACAAACATCGAAAGTTGGCTGCTACCAGGACTCAAACAAGAGGTAATACATTTCACCTTGACTCAACTCAAAAAAATTGTCTATATGCAAAAATAGAAGATACCTAGTTATGGAATAAAAGGTTTTGTCATGTAAATTTTGTTAATCTGATCAAAATAAGTAAGAAGAATCGTGTAAGAGGTCTACCGAGCTTGGAAAAACCTGAGAATGCAATGTGCCAAGGATTCCAGATGGGTAAGATGACAAGATCAAGCTTTACAAGTAAGTCCTACACTTCTAAAGAAATTCTAGATCTTGTGCACACTGATCTTTGTGGTCCTATGATAGTACAAAGTTACTATGGTGATAAATACTTCATATTATTTGTGGATGATTACTCAAGGATGATGTCAGTTATGTTTTTAAAAGAGAAATCAAAAGTCTTTCAAATGTTCAAATGGTATAAGGTAAGAGTTGAAAATGAAATAGGAAGATAGCTGAAATGTCTAAGATCTGATAGAGGGGGAGAGTTCATTTCTGATGAATTTAACTTATTTTGCAATGATCATGGTATAATGAGACAAGTGGCTGTACCGAGAACACCACATCAAAATGGGATAGCTAAAAGAAGAAACAGATCTATTGTAGATTATGCCAAAACCCTGATGATAGAAAAGAGGGTACCTCAAACATTTTGGAGAGAAGCAATAAGCATTGCAGTTTACACCCTGAACCAAGTACAACTGAAGAAAGGAACTTTGAAGACACCGTATGAAATTTGGTATGGCAAGAAACCTAATGTGAGTTATTTTAAAATATTTGGAAGTAGATGTTATGTTCACAAAGATGATAGAAATGTGAAGTTTGATCAGAAAAGCGAGGAAAGAACATTTCTTGGTTATTCTTCTAGAAGTAAAGCATTTAAATGTTTGATCAAATCTTCTAACAAAATAGTGGAAAGTGCAAATGTGAAAATTGATGAATTTGCCAAAAAGAAATGATGAAGGAAATTCCAAAGAACTAGAAGATTATGAAGAGTTTGTATATGTTGAACTAAAAAGTCCTACCGAGAAAGTTGATGAAGAAAATGAAGAAAATACTTAGTTACCGAGTGATGAAGAAGATCATACAGAGCCTACCGAGCCTATATTAGCCAAATATGCTAGAAGAAATCATGCATCAAGTCAGATTATAGGAGACAAGGATGATTCAGTGATGACAAGGAACAAACTAAGACAGAACACATGTCTGATATCTGAATTTGAATCGAGAATAGTAAAAGAGGCATTTAATAATGAAGATTGGGTAAATTTTATGACTAAAGAGATTGAACAAATCAAGAAAAATGAAACATGGACACTGGTCCCAAGACCAAAAGAGAAAAATGTAATTGGTACAAAGTAGATTTTTAGAAACAAGCTAAATGAAAAAGGTGAGGTCATTCAAAATAAAGTAAGACTAGTTTGCAAAGGTTATTCTCAAGAAGAAGGAATAGACTATGGAGAGACTTTTGCACTTGTAGCAAGACTTGAAGGAGTAAGAACATTGTTGGCATATGCTGCTTACAAATATTTCAAGCTATATCAAATGGATGTTAAATCTGCATTTTTGAATGGTATACTAGAAGAAGAAGTTTATATTGAACAACCTATAGGATTTAATGAAGAGAAGAATAAAGATCAGGTATGTAAGTTGAACAAAGCATTATATGGCTTGAAGCAAGCACTTAGAGCATGGTATGAAATATTGCACTCTTATCTAATCAAAATTGGTTTTAAGAGGACAAGTGAAAACAACAACATGTATATGAAGAATGATGAGGAAAATGGAATACTAATTTCAGCCATATGTGTGGATGATATTATCTTTTGTGGAAATGACTCTTTATGTAAGGACTTTGGAAATGAAATGTGCAAAGAATTTGACATGTCATTAATTGGTGAAATAAAGTATTTTATAGGTTTGCAGATACTGTAAATGAAAAATGAGATCTTCATTACTCAATTCAAGTACATAAAGGAAATCTTGAAGAAATTTAGAATGGAGGATTCTAAACCTGTAAGTACTCCTATGACTACTAATTGTAAACTATAAAAAAATGATGAATCTACATCTATTGATGAAACACTTTACCAATCTATGATTCAAAAGATGCAATATGTGGTTCACAGCAGGCCTGATATAGCACATGCAGTAGGTATAGTTGCAATATTTTTTGCAAATCCCAAAGAAACCCATATGATAGCAATCAAGAGAATTTTCAAATACTTAAGAGGCACTGAAGATTATGGTTTAGTATATCAAAAGAGGAATGATTTTGGCTTAAAAGTCTATACTGATGCTGATTGGGCAGGAAACATTGATGATAGGAAAAGCACAAGCAATGGACCTTTCTTTTTGGGAGAAAGACTAGTGAGTTGGCTTAGAAAGAAACAAGGATGCATTTCACAGTCAACAGCTGAAGCTGAATATGTTGCTGCAGCTCTAAATTGTACCAATATAGCATGGATCAAACAACTGTTGGAAGGTATGAATGAGAAAGTTACCGAGCCAGTAACTATATTCTGTGATAATACTAGTGCTATTAATATTTCAAAGAATCCGATAATGCACTCTAAGACAAAGCATATCTCTATAAAGTATCATTATCTTAGAGAAGAAGTTCAAGAGAAAAAAGTTGTGCTAGAATATATTAGTACAAAGGAACAAATAGCAGACATCTTCACTAAGCCACTGCCAAGGGACACTTTTGAGTATCTCAGAAGTTAGGGGTCCTACCCCTATCTTCTACTCACTGACAAAGTTCGGTGAAAGCATCAATTCTATGACTCCATAGAATACTATTTATGTGTTGATGTTGATTTACACACTTTAGGAGGTTGCCTAAAGTTGTACAGGAAATAGTGATTGAAGACAAGTTGCTTTGACCGAGACTTAGATGATACATTTGTATATGTTTTAACTACAAGGAAATTACTTCACAAGGGAAGAAATCATGAATTAGTTTTACTTTTTGGCATTGTTGTCAAAGGGGGAAAAGACTAATAGGAGAAGATAGGACAAGACTAATGATAGGGGGAGAAAGTTTGCAAGAGATGTTTACAGCTCAAGGTTACCAACAGATAGTTTTACAACAATCTGAATCTGAATCAATTGAAATGAATTAAATTGGTATTGCTATTAAAGTTGGTATTACCATCAATACCAAAGGGGGAGATTGTTGGCATTACAATAAGACTGAGAAGATTGTTGGAAATAAATGATATCATTGATAAAGGATGATTACTATCTTAATATTATTATTTTGTCATTGATGTCAAGCAATTGATTTTCTAATTTCAGTATGATGTTGCCATATCTTAATGAGTATGTTGATAAGTATAAAGATGTCGGTAAGTGACATAGAAAAGATGAGAATGAAGGGAGTAATGGGATATTCAAGGGGCAATGATTATTGAGTTGGATAGTGATGAGATTATGTTATTTTGATTTTTTTGATATCCTATATATGTGTATTCAAAGACTGAACAAGAAGGAGAAAAGATTTCATGCAATAGAATGAGTAAAGGTTTGATACTATTCTATGTTACCGAGCAAGGAGCTAGTTAGTAAACACTAAGGTTATCGATATCAGATAATGAAGGCAGAATGTTTACCGAGTAAAAGTTTAGTATTAATAGAGTCACAACCAAGCAGTAATAGAACGCATTGGATGAAATAAGAGCATTGTTAAATGAAGGATGTCAATGAGCTGGAGATGTATAAATGATTGCTATGTCATGCAAGAAGTTTTTTGAGGATCTATGACAATGGAAATACAAGAGTCAGATCTACAACGTAGATTGAATGGTCATAACCTAGCACATGTACCAAGGAAGGAATACAAGTTCCAAGGCATGATAAAACATTTTTCAGATCGAAGGATTCAAAGAACCTAATCAAGTATGATGATATGGTGGCTAAGATTGATCATGGGAAATGTGATCAAGGAGATTAAGAGGTTAGGAATTGTTTATAAATAAAGAATAGGTGTAGAACAAAGGAGGTGGGCAAAATGGAAGGACAGTGATGCTACAGAGGTGATTACCGAGTACAGAAGATTGAAGATTTGATTGCAGAGCAGATTGAGAAGCCCAGTAAGGAGAAAGATAAGTCTTATGACAAGATTATCTTGAGTACATTGAGCACATAGAATCTTCTTTAGCATTACAGATGTGAAGTTGCAGATATATTTTATTACTATTATTTATTATATAAGTGACAGGAAATCTCTTAACCAAGTGGACCTAACAGTCTTATTTGTAAATCCTCTAGCAAGGTAACATTCTGAATGAGTGTTTGAAATCCTTTGACAAGGTCACTTATAACAAAGTGAATATTCTAATAGATCTGAGGGAAATTCCTTAACCGGGTCACATCTAGCAATGTGTATGTAATCTTTAACAGGATTTGCTTTTAACCGAACATACTCTAGAAGGTTATATTTCTTAGTGGGTCCAAAATCCCACAGTGGTTTTTCCCTATTTGGGTTTCCATGTTAAATCTGGTGTTAAATGTGTTATGATGATTAAGTTTATCAGTTTATGAGTTTGAATGTTTTACAGTCATAGTTGCATATAAAGTAAGGCTACCAAGGTTGAATCTGATGAATATATTGTAAATTGTGTTGATAAGATTCACCCCGCCCCTCTCTCATCTATCTAACATTGGTGCTCCTTGGTTGTAAGCCTAAAATGTTGTAAACATTGTTATTGACATTGTGATTTAGATTCTCACCAGCGTTTTTCTCTATTTGGATTTTCCACATAAATCTAGTGTTCATGTGTTGATGATTAAAGTTCTAACATTTAAAAAGTTGATTAATAATTTTTTTTGAAGTTGTAGACTAATTCACTCCCCCTCTTAGTCCTACTCAGTGTTCAACAATTGGTATCAAAGTAAGGTTCCTCTTTTAAAATATTAACTGCTTGAGGTAGATCTAGAACTGGTGCAGGAACTTCATGTTAAACCTTTGATGTTTGATGGAACAAAATTAAATTATTGGAAGGAAAGAATGTATTCTTATTCTGAAGAATTGCAAAATGAAATCTAGAAGATTATTCAGATAGGTTATCAACGACCTCCGAATGGACCATAAACTATGGATGAGATTAAGGCTTGGGAGACAAATGAAAAAGCTAGAACAATTATTATCACCTATCTTACTGATGGAGAATTTGGCAAAGTCAATGGAATGAAAGAGGTTAAGTAAATCTATAACAAGTTGGGTTATGCATATAAAGGTGATCAAAAGACTCAACAAGCAAGACACTTGTGAAGCAAAAATTTGAATGTTTATAAATGGTTTTTGATGAAAGTGTTAAAAGTTACATACATGGAGTGAATGATATAATGGAAGTGATCTGAGCTGTTGGAGGAATGTTTGAAGAAAGTGATGATATCAGGAAGATCTTATTTTCATTGACAAAACCTTAAAAACCAAAGGTGTGCAATTGAAGAATGTCATGATCTGAACAACCATACAATTGATTAGCTTATTGGTACATTATCTACCTATGAGATTAGAGAGATGGAATATATAAAGTACTATCAAAGAGAAGTCGCATTTAATATTTCAAGGATATCAAGAGGTGATCAAGAAATAGGTGAGAACCTAGATGATATTGAAGCAAATTTTGTAAGAAGATTGAAGTGAGGGGCTAGAAAGTATAAAGGTAAGTTACCCTTGAAATATTTTAATTGTGGAAGAATTGGTCATTATGTTTCTAAATGTATTTATAAAGAAGATTATAGAAAACTTGGGGATGGTGAAAAGAAAAGTAAATAGAGAAGAAATTATTTTAAGAGAAGAATGGATGATAGAGATAAAGGGGAAAGGATTTTATGTTCTATGGAGACACATTCATTGAAAAAAGAATATAATGAAGATTCAATTTAAGAATACTTATTTTTTGCCATACATGAGAAGTATTAGGAAATAATTGGAATACTGGAAGAGAAGACTACATTGCATGCTAAATTTGAACCTAAATCATGGATCATTGATTTCACATGCTCAAATCACATGTCTGGAGACAAAGAAAAATTTCTCTTTAAAGAAGTATGATGGTGGATCTGTAAAATTTGTAGTACAACAAGTTGCACTAATCTATGAAATAGAATGCATCTCAATTGATGGCAAGCATAAAACTAATGGTTTTCACCATGTAGAAGGATTGAGACATAGTCTAATGAGTGCTAGTTATATGTGCAATAGAGATTATGAAGTTATGTGTATAGAAACTAGATGTATGATTAAAAAAGGTAGAATTGGGAAGTTTGTAGCTGAAGGAATCAAGACAAGTGAAAATATTTACTACACAAAGGATAGAAATGGAAATAAATGTTATCTAAGTCAAAGTAATGAATGCTAGTTATGGCATAAGATGATGGGACATGTTAACTTTAATATTATGATAAATATAAATAACTATAAATAAGTAAGAGATTTACCAAGTATTATCAAGCCTATTGGCACTATGTATAGGGAATGCCAGTTAGGAAAACAAATAAGGAGAAGTTTCAAGAACAAGGATTATTCTATGTCACATTCATTAGAGATAATTCACACAAACTTATGTGGTCGTACAAGGATATGTGGACTCAATGAAGAAAGGTATTTTATGTTACACTTTAATGATTATTCTAGAATGACATGAGTTACATTCTTGAGGGAAAAATATAAGGCTTTTTAAAGATATAAAGTTTTCAAGTCAATGGTAGAGAATAAGGTTGATCCTAGAATAAAATGTTTGAGATCTAATAGAGGTGAAGAATTTACTTCAAATAAATTTGACAATTTCTTTAGGAGACATCTTTCTACTCCAAGAACCCCAAATTAGAATGGTGTGGTAGAAAGAAAGAATCTAGAACTATTATTAAGATGACTATAACTATGATGAAAGATGCTAGGTTGACAAATTTTTATTGGAAACAAGCTACGCATACTGTTGTTTACATTTTTGACAAGTTTCAAATAAGGATAAATCATACAAGACACCTTGTGAGTTGTGGTATGGAATACCTACCATGAAATTTTTAAGAATCTTTGGGAGTAAGTACTATATCAAAAGAGATGAGAATAATCTCAAAAAATTTGATACCAAAGCTGATGAAGTAATATTCTTGGGATATGATATGAATAGAAAGGCTTACCAGTATTACAATAAAATATTGAACAAGGTAGTGGAGAGTACAAATGTGAAATTGTGTGAGGCATGGGATTACACTATTCCTAAACCTATTCAAGAGATTGAATTTGATATTATAACAACTACTCTAGAAGAAAAGACAACTCCAAAGGGAATCCATAAAGAGAAACCAAATGAATCAAAAGAAGATGATAGAGAAGAAGAAGAAACAATTAAGACCCCAAAATATGAGTAGAAGAATCATTTGAAAGATCACATAATTGGAGAGAAAAAGAGGTCTTACAAAGGTAAATGACCAAAATGATTGATTATTTCTTCCAATCTTTGAACCTTGGGTTAAAGCTATGAAACAATAATTGAATTAGATTCAGAAGAATCAGACTTGGGAGCCGGTACTTAGACTAGTGGATAAGAATGTGATAGGAGTGAAGTGGGTGTTTTAGAATAATTTGAATGAATGAGGACAACTCACAAGAAATAAGGAAATATTGGTATGTAAAGGCTACTCTCAGGTACAAGGTATTGATTTTGAAAAAAAAAAATTCACTATTACTAGGATGGAAGCTATTAGAATATTTCTTGTGTTTTGTGCCTACATGAAGTTTAGAGTATATCAAATGGATGCTATGTTAGCATTTCTGAATGGATAATTAGAAGAAGTATACATTAAACAACCAAATAGATTTAGACTATCAAATAATCTAAGAATGGTTTGTAGATTAAAGAAGGCATTGTATGGACTTAAAAAAGCACCTACAATGTGGTATGTAAGACTAGACAAATATTTATCATGATAAAATTTTAGGAAAGGTATCGCAAAGAACAATATTTATTTTAAGGTTGAAGGCATTAAGTTGTTCATTGTTGTTGTTTATGTTGATGATATTATCTTTGGAGGAAGTGATGGATTGTGTAAAGAATTTGCAGAAGAGATGCAAAAAGAATTTGAGATGTCTATGTTTGGAGAAATGTCATTTTTTCTTTGTCTTCAAGTTACTCAGTTGGATGATGAAATTTTTATTTCTCAAGCTAAGTATGCTAAAGAGATTTTAAATAAGTTTGATAAGGAGAATTGTAAAAATTTTACTGCCCATTTAGTTATTGGATGCAAGTTAGGAAAAGATGATGCATCTCTAGATGTTCATCAAAAGAAGTATAGATCTATGATTAGAGTATTGTTGTATCTAATTGCTTCTAGACTAGATATTATTTAGGCTATATGGTTGGTTGCAAGATTTGAAGCTAGTTTGGAGAAGACTCGTGATGAAGTAGTGAAAAGGATCTTCAAATATTTGAAAGGGACTCAAGATTTTAGCTTATTGTAAAGAAAGATGGATATTTCATGCTAAAGGCATATACATCTATGTTGATTTGGCCAAAAGTGTTGATGATAGGAAGAGTACCAATGGTGGAGCATTATTTTTGGGAGATAGATTGGTTTCATGGATAAGAAAGAAACAAGAATTCATATCATTATCTGCTAAAGATGAATATATTACTACAACATCTTGATACACTTTAGTTTTATGGATGAAGCAGAATCTTAAGAATATTAGCATAGTATATGATGAAGTTATTCCTATTATGTGTTATAATACTAGTGCTATATACATTTCAAAGAATCTAGTTATGCATTCTAGAACTAAACATATTTCAATTTGTTATCATTTACTAAGGGGGAAGGTTGCGGAAAAGGAATTCAGACTGGAATACATTTCTACATTGGAGAAAATAGAAGACATTTACACAAAGGCATTAGAAAAGGATACTTTTAAGTATCTTTGGTAGAAGATAGGGGTTATTGCCCCTCCTTTTTCTAACTAGATACATTTTTGGTGGTGCATCCTTTTAGCAGGGATTTAGCACTTATCCTTATTCTTGGATTGATGTTGATGCTGCTCTTAGGGGGGAGAAGTGGTGTCAATTGGTAAGAATGTTTCTTAGTTTTTGTCTTTCAATGTCCTTTATCATTTATGTCAAAGGGGAAAAACAAATGTTATGAGATTATAAGTTTTCATTCATGTAATTGTTTATTGGTGTTTCTATCAGTCATAAAAGGGAGTGATTATTGGAGATTGTTGTTAGCATGAGATTGTATGGTTGTCATTGATGTCAAATTGAGTTATTTGGATGTATATTGGTCCAGATAAGCTTTCTCGGACCTTGGTTTTCTGGATGGATGTTGGTTTGGATACTCTTTTGGTGTTGGTTGTGTCATCATTTATTCAGGGTTGTCCATAATGTTTTTGGTGTCCTCTGGATATATTTTTTTGGTCTAGATTGTTGGCACTGTGTTGTCATTGATGTCAACCGGTATAGAAAGACAACCAGTATGGGAATATAGTTGATGGTTGGCATTGTGTAGTCATTGATGTCAACTAGTCTAGCAAGTTGCTGATATAGGCTATCACCAATAAGGAGAGGATGTCAACTGGTAAGTGATGTGTTGATAGTGACTAGTTGCCAACCAAAAATATTATGACTAGTGTACAAGTAGGTTGAGCAAGATGTTGGGATGTTGATTGTGATGAAGAGGTGGAATGTTATCAAGAATTACATCAACACCAGAGGAGAAGTATGCACATGTCATTGATATGTTGTGTGGATGAAAAACAATAGGATACCCATTGATGAAGAGAAGAATGATAGTAAGTGTACCCCAACCAAATCACATGTGCCTATTTGAAGATATGCTTCTCAAATAGGGAAGCCCCGTTGGTCCAATGTAGGATGTAGATGACAAGGATCCACTCCCAGCAGTAATTGGAGCTTATCTCCTATTATGCATGGAATGAATCATAGTCCACCGAGATAAAAGAGAAGAGTAGAAGGCAAGTGATTGAAGGATCACACCAAACCTACTGGTGAGTCACAAAGATGCCTCAAGTGCATGAAATCAGGGATATGCACTAGACTGATAGAGAAGCATGATGAGTTGCCGGGAAAGATGAAGAGTGATGGGTTTGTCACTTTGTCAAACCGATTAAGATGATGTCCGAGCCGATGATGAAGAAGGAAAGGTTGAGTAGTTGTAGATAGAAAGTGCAATCGGTATGTAGATGCCTTAGATGGAAACAATTGAAGGTTGATGACATGGTCCCATCAAGGGGTTTATTGGTATGTATTTCCACCGGTAATGTGGACAAAGTGCAGATACAGAAGACTCCCATCTGATGAAGATGTGCATAAGGTAGGTTAGTAAAAGTGCTGACTAGTTGAGGGTTCTATCGGAAGAGAAGCAGAGTGCAAGTTGATGGCAGACCGGTTAGAGTATAACTGAAAAGGTTAGTAAGCCAACAAATGAACCTAGTAATGGAGTTTGTTAGTGATCCCATCCAGACCGACATAGATGACCTAGTGCTGGTAAACAGATTTGTCTTTCCTTATCTGTTAATTTCAAAGCACTATGAAGCATAGGAAAGCAAACAAATTTTATACCAAACAGTTGGAAAATCATCTAATTGATTAACCTCTAAATTTAGGTACAACTCCCTCTAGTGAATATTCATTCGGCTCCAAATTACATATAATCAATAGGATGCTTTTCACTAGAAATCACTTAAAGGAAATTTCATACACCAGTCAAAACCAAATGAATGTAAGCACTGATCCATATATAACTTTCTATATAAATCCAACAAACTTCATACGAACACTAAAATAAAATGGAAATAAAACTTATAAAGATGAACTTAGCCAATAGTTTTCTACACATATAGAAAGTATAATAGCCCCTTCATCAAAATAGATTTACACAGAAATCAAACTTCAAAATCAAACACACAGATTTGAAACTGAAAACAACTGTTAATAAGATTTCACATTCACTGATGATCGTCTACTTTCTTCATACATAAAATGTTCTTAGCCAATCTTAAAGATAGTTTTTCTTCCAAAAACTTAGTGAACCCTTTTAAAGTCATTACATAAGATATTTATAGGTCTCCAGACCCAATAGTTCTTTTAACCCAAGTAAAATTAACTCGTAAGAGTTAATAGAAAGCAACCCTAACTATATAACCAAAATTTAAAGAAAATAACTAGACTTGCTGGCAAACAACTGCCAGCAGCACTAGTCATGCAGTTTGCTCCATTCTAGTGTGATCACTTGTGTTGGTGTCTTGGACAAACACCATCACTGCCTTGGTCATGCTCCACTCTCGGTGTATTTTTAAAAATTCCTAGATTATAGCTACATGCAGCAAACTAATATGAATAACTCTTTGCTTCTAGAGCTCCTTTTTCCTCTTTACCATTTGCACTTTATCTTTGTGTGAATCTAGATGATCGAGGCAAATGGTGAGCATTGATTCAATTTTAGAGATCTTCATAAACTCTTCCACGGACAAGGATTTTTCCATCTTGATCTGTCTGATGTGGCTGCCAAACTAGTTAATCATCTCTATAGTGTATTCTAGAGTTTCACTATCCTCCTTAAGTAATTGGACACCTATGCAGTGTAAGTCCTTTTGCATAGTCGCCCTCAAGGCTGTTAACTTGCCACGCAAACTGGCTGACTCATGATAACCTTGCTCAATTATTTGGTTGTACCATTCAATACTCTCCTTGCAAATAAAGATTACATCTTCATTTAGTCCTAATACTTGGTTCTTAGCAAGAAAGTTCATCAGACCATCACGCTAAATATCCCGCATCTGCTTTGAAATCACTGCCCATTTAGATTTCTCCTTCTGCCATGAGACCAAGTTAGAGTCCAAGGCCTTGGTGACCTCATTGGCATCCTTGAAAATCTGGACCAAGTCCTTTATATAATTAGTTTCCTGGAGCATGATCGAGGTGAGCCACTCTAAGAAAACCTCAGCAATCATCCTGTTTCACTGAACTTAATCCAAGAATTTTTTATTGCTAGGTGATTTTGGACTAAACAGACCTGAATGTTGGGACAATGGCAAGGGGCTGTTCTGCAAAGCATGGATATACTAGGCCATTTACGTCAAACTTTATTTCAACTTGACCTTTTCCCTCTCATCCTTCCAGGTACGGGATATAATTCACTTGGTGGAAGTCTTCAAGTGCTTCACATCCACGGCTCTAGTTACGATCCCCAATTCTATTCGTTCAACAACATAGTCTACTTTTGAAGCTGTAGCAGCATCTTTATTAGGCTTAGGTCTAGCAATGTCTGTAGTCCAATGCTTTGTGTTTTCATCAAAGTCAATCATTGCCTCTATTTTTTACTTTTTGGACTTTGTAGACCTTCCTAAACATTTGCTCACGGCGTCCTCCATCGATACTGAAATCGGAACTACATTCCTTTTCCTGGTGATTGAATCACTTAGCCATTTTGGTGCTAGGGTTAGTTTTTTTGAAGGCATGAGTGGAAACTCTACTGAGGGTGATGGTGTGGCATGGTCTATATGGGACTGGATTTCAAGTGCTCCTAAGTCCTGAAAGATAGCATCTATGTCAATTGAAACCTTGTTTGCTTCGGAAATAGGGGATGTCATCTTGCTCGGTGTTTCCTCTGGGTCCAAATCTAGAATGAGGTGAGAAACCGGTGGCTTGAAACCCTTCTTGGATCTCGATCTTGTAACTCGGCTAGCAATAGAAAGCTCAACCCTGAGGTCAAGTTTCTCTTCTTTAATCCTTGCCTGTGCTTTTCCTGTATCAGAAATGGGAATGTTAGTCACAACATAAGTTTTACTTGCAGGACTCCTCTTCCCACTTTTTCTTCTTAAACCAGTTGCTCATGTCCGATGAAATCAGCAACTCCTAAGCCAATTCTCCATCCTATGGGTTACAGTGAAAGTGTGTGTCTGAATACTATCCACCATCTTCTTTCTCCAATCTACTTCTGAAAGAGGTTAGACCCATTTCATAAACTCTGAGTCAAGTATGTCTTCATCATCGGTGGTGACATCCGAGGTATCCATGGGCAATTTCATGTCATGAATTTGCCTCAAAGTTAGTCTAGACCAACTCCTTCTCCGTACTTCAAATTCATCCTGACAACCCTCCCAATAATCTTCTAACTAAGGAACATGTTGATCAGGTACCACCTTCTTTACATACTAAGCAATGAAACCCTTGCTATCAAAGTTATCACTTTTTACAAAGGACTTCAAATAAAACCTTTTAAATTCAAGTTCAAGATTCAATGCATTAGAAACAGACCTACAGCTATAATGGCCTAAATCAATGGGAAAACTTTCACTTGTGTCGGAGTCCTCACCATAATCTTTCACAACATAAGCAAGCTATCTAGATACTTTGATCAAAATGTAGGAATCTAAAAAGTACCTGGGAAGTCTAAAGGGTTCACCCTTAAATCCCCCGACTCTTAAATAAGTGAAATGGCTAAACTGTATAAAGAAACTGCCATATATGTTAACAAGCTTAACTGCTTCTGGAGACATTCTTCTATGCAAATTACCTTGTAATTCAAAAGTCAGCCTTCCAGTGAAAACATCATTCCAACAGAGATAATCATCAACATGCCCTTTCAAAGTCAAATTAGAATGATACTCATAAATCCTCATGCCTTGAACCCATTTTACATGAGACAACCCCGACCACTCTCTCACACAGGCAAGAATATATAACAAATAGGATGACATATAAAAATTAGGCAATCCAAGATAATTACTCAGGCCTTCATGTAACCTTTCCACAATAATGGTTCCCCTGTCAATGAACCGGCTTCTATCCAGAGTGACCTGAATGAAGAAATACATCCGGTCTTCCCAATAAAAAGAGTGAGAATTACCCTTCACCCTGCTTAGCAGTATGACCAAGTCTTAGATTGTTGGAATTAAATGTTCACAAGTTAAAGGTCTCGGCAGCCTTGAGCCCCCTTTTTGGAATCTTAAGAGCCAATTTCGTGCAATCACAGTTCTATAATATTGCTTCTTCTCAAAGAAAATCCCATAAGATTTACCAATGGTCTAGTCTTCATAGGGTTCCCGGTGTGGAATACCCATGGCTGCCATTATCGTCTATCTATCAATAGACAACAAGACTTCACCATCATTCTTCCTTATGCCCCTATTGCCCTTGTTGTAATGATTCATACATTCTAAGACTAACTCAGAGTAGGGAGCAGCTATGGGAAAGGCAGTGACTTCTAATAATCCACTCTGAGCCACATCTATCATCATGGGGTCTGTGGTTGAATTCTTTACTCTCTCCAGAAAGACATCTAAATCTAGCTGAACTAGTGTTGTATCACCCAACTTTGATAAAGAGCTTACGAGGGTAAGACCAACTCATCAATTTGGACAAAACAGGCCTCATATTTTGGTTTGTGGTTTTTCCAAATCAATCCCTGGTGAAGAAGGAAAGTGAAAACCAAAACAAGCAGCTAGAAGAACACCCAGATCTTTTAAAACAAACTACAACAATTTAGAAAATTGTTGAACATACCTTCCTCTATCCTCTATAAACCTCTATCGTAGCCTATTTTCCCACTCCAAAAACTCCTTCTCAAAATCTTCTCAAGAAAATAATAATCCCACTGAGACAACTACCCAGTTTAAAGTCGAGAAAATCTTACCCATCATTACTAAAACTGCCTTCATTACTCCTTGTTCATGTGACCTTACTATGAAATGATTGTGCTGAGGTACGCTTTAACCGTTAAGTCACTTCCCCTCTGACATAGTAGATCTTCACACATACTTGCCATAAATGATAGATTTCAAATTATTAGAGAAAGAATATTCCTTCCATCAACGGTTGTTTATCATATTTTAAAAGTTCATGCTGTCACCACGTGGCACATCACATATCTTTCAAGGAACCTATACATAAAACTCAGAGCCTTGCGGAACCATCACAAAATGATATTAACCTGACAAATCTTGAACCTTGAACTTTGAACCAAAAAGGTTCAAGTTCAAGGTTCAAAGAATGCAAAATGCCAACAAGAACTAGCAAAGCCTAAACTTGCATGGGAGAAAAAAAAATTGAAACAACACCCATTGAACTTTGAACCTTGAACCAAAAAGGTTCAAGTTCAAGTTCAAGGCTCAAATTCAAGGTAGTGGAACCTAACAAGGGCCGAATGACATAAGCAAAAATTTAAGCAAGTTCTTGACCAATGAATTAGACAAGCATTACTTCATATAGGGATGCATATGGAATGAAAATTTTATATGGGCCCAATAGTGGCTCTGCATGGGGACTGGGACTCATAAGGTACCAAGCAATGAATTACAGGATCTCTAATTTCACAACATAACTGACTAAGGACCAACTCACAACAAAAACAGACACACCTAAACTAGAACGACAAAAATATATGTACAAGCTAACAGGGGACACTTGTTTACAATTGATACAATTTTAAATCCTACCCATTATAGGACAGGGGAAGTTCAAAACCATCTTGATAAGAAAGTTTAAAAGAATTAGGCCCCATTACCTCATGAATCACATAAGGTCCCTTCCACAGTGACTCAAATTTTCCATGAGCACCTTTCCATTCTCTCCTTTTATCCCATAATAACACTAGGTCCTCTTTCATGAACTTCCTAGGCCTTGCTTTCCGATCAAAAATCTTTTTAACCCTCATCTGATGTTTTGTGCTCCTATCAACCAGCTTCACTATTTCCTCTTTAATTTTGGTTAAATACATGATTTGTTTTTCAAGAGAGCTCTGGAAAAATGCATCTTCTATCACCGTCTGCAATTTAGAAGCTGCTAATTCTAAAGGAAGAGAGATTTGTGTGCCAATACCATAAACCAGCTCAAATGGTGACATTCCTATGGCCCATTTTTGGTGAAGTTCGATCTACCCATAGTGCTTCATGTAGCTTCTTATGCCAATCCCTAAAATTTTCACTGACTAACTTTCTCATGATATTGATCAAGTTCTTGTTACTTGATTATGCCTGACCGTTACCCTGTGGATAATAATCAGAAGTGTGTGCCAAAACAATTCTGTGATCATAGCAAAATAAGCTCAATTCTGATGAGGAAAAATTTGATGCATTATCTGTGACTACTTTCTGAGGGACTCCAAACCTGACAAGGATATTCCCCTTAAGGAATGCACACATAATTTATGAGGTAGTTTTCTTCATGGGGATAGCTTCCACCCACTTAGTGAAATAGTCTATCACTGTTAATATGTGAGTGTGCCCCACACTAGAAATGGGGTTCAAAGTACTAACAAAATCTAGTCCCCACTGCTTAAATGGTTCTTCAATTACCACAGGCCTCAAAGGCAAGGCAACCAACTGGGGTTTACCTGTGAATAGCTTGCATTTCTCACACCTCGTCACCCAGGCATATGCATCCTAGAACATCCCCGGCCAATAGTAACAGTTTTTAAGGATTTTGTATGCAGTAACCATAGAGGAAAAGTGGCCCCCACATGATTCATTATGGAAAGTTTTCAATAAAGCTTCTTGATGCGGTTTATCCACGTATCGGAGGAAAGTGCCATCTAAACCCTTTTTATACAATATGTTATTTGAGATAACATACCTTTTAGCTTTCAACCTCAAATTCTTTTTTTCCCTAGGAGAAAGATGATTTGGACAGTCCCCGTACGTAAGATAATATGCCACATTAGTAAACCAAGAATCTTGATGATCAACGGATAGGGTTAAAGGTAAACTGCTATCCTCTTTGGACTCATTTTTTGCCATCAATCTATAGAGGCCTTGTCCTCTGACCAGTTTAGTGGGCTTGATATCTAAATTGAATTCATGTATCTTGGAGACCCAAGATGCTCTATTGTTGATGCCAACATCTTGTTGAGTTAAAATAACTTTTACTGCAGAATTGGGAACAAAAACAATCGCATGTGAGTGGAGTATATAATACCTGAATTGCTTCATGACTTTTACCACTGCATAAGCCTTCTTCTCTATCTGTGAGTACTTCAATTCATGCTTCTTTAGGGGGATACTCATAAAAGAAATTGGCACTTTCTCATTATCTTCACCTTTTTGCAACAAGATCACGGACATAGTATGTTCTGATGCATAGAAATAAATAATAAAGTCCTTATTAAAGTCTGGATTTACCAAGGTAGGTGCATATGCAATTTCCTACTTAATCTCTTCGAAAGCTTTTCTGCCAGCTTCATTCCACTTAAAAGCTACCTTCTCACTCATCATATTCACAATGTACTTGGTAGTTTCAGCAAAATCAGGAATAAAACGTCTTAAGAAGTTCACCTGTCCAAAGAAAGACCTCACTCCATTTCTATTTGAGGGGAGACTAAGCTGTTGTATCACTTTTACTCTATGTGGATCAACTTTTACTCCTTCTTGTGAAACAATGTGTCCCAGAAGTTTTCCTTCTGTGACACCAAAAATAGACTTCTTGGGGTTTAGGGATACCCCATGCTCTCTACATCTCATTAGAACTTTTCTCAAGTCCTCCACATGATGCTTCCTTCTTCTATAGAATACAGTTAAATCATCTAAATATACTACAATAATCTTATCCCTCAAGTGTCCAAAGGAAAGATCCATCGCTCTTTGAAAAGTTGCTCCTGCGTTAATCAACCCAAAAGGCATCCTGTTATAAGCAAAGGTGCCCTAGGAGTTATAAAGGCTATCTTGTGTTGATCTTGCTCCACGACACTAATCTGATTATACCCAGAGAAACCATCCAACATAGACATCATCTCCGACCCAAAAATAGTTTGTAAAATATGATCCATTGTAGGTAGGGGATAATTATCTTTCAAACTTGCTTGGTTTAAATTTATAAAATCAACACAAATTCATATCTCATCATTCTTCTTCCGAACATGAACTATGTTCACAATCTAGGTAGAATGATGTAGGGGATAAATAATTCGGGCATTCAACATTTTGTCAACCACATGAAAAATTGCTTCTGCCACCTTTGGATTAAAGTTTCTTAACTTCTATCAGAAAGGATTAACACCTGGTTTCAAAGGAATTTGATGTTGAAACTTACCATCCCTAAAGTTCTTTAAATCATCATAACTCCATGCAAAAACATCTCTAAATTCAACTAACAAATCAATGAACTTCTTTCTTTCCACTTCAGAACAACATTTTCCCAAATTAACAAATTTAGGATCCTCATTGGTACGAATGTTAATTTGCTCATACTCCCTAGAGCTCTGAATCACAGGAGATTCCTTATCTCTTCGCTTAACATATCCATCTTTCCTGTCGAAAAGACGTTCAAGAGAAACTAAACCCTTTGGAATTTTATTTCCTTTTAACTGCAACATCCCATCAGGTACTTCCTCTTGCGTATCAAGAGAAAACTCTTTACAATTCACCTTCGAATCTTCATAAAACAAGGATGTAAAAATATCAGCACATTGCAGAAAGTTCTGAATTTGTTTATCATTTTCAAGCACCTGCCAGGATTCAGAATTATCTGCCACACTAGGTCTATAAACTAGTTCAACACTGTAAGTGTCAGTTGTAAAATCTGGGTGTGGAACCAGCAAGGTTGCAGATACCACCAAAGAATCTTCCTTTGAATTAAATTCCCTAGGAATAGCTTCAATTGAAAAGGCATCGAAAGCTTCAATCTCGTCCCAAACTCGATTCCTATAGTGCCTCAATCTCTCATTTTTTATCTCAAATAAGCCCCTCACCTGCTTAACAATAAGTTCTACATCACCCCTCACCTTCAACATTTTGATTTGCAACCTCTTTGCTTCAGCCAGACCTAATAGCAAGGCCTCATATTCAGCCGTATTATTTGTGTTTTGGAATTCCAACTTGAATGAATAAGGAATGACCTTTCCACGGGTAAGTATCAAAATGACCCTAACCCTTGATCCTAAAGATGAACAACTCCCGTCAAATTCCATAGACCAGAGTTCATTTGACTTACCTGCATCTAGTAACATACTCTCATCCTGAGGGTCAGTTGATATCATGTAATTTCCAAAGCCACATTCTTGATACAAATTTTGAGCTTTCGGATCATCAAAGAGAAAAACTGTGTATTTAGCCTTTGTTTTAGAGTGCAAATAGACTCTCTATTTTCCAACTGTGATCACTGCTTGAGACCAGTCCATCTTAATTTCCCCTCCCATGTCTTTACAAAAAGTGTGACTCAACAACATACAATAGCTAGCAGGAATGTCAGTCACTAGGATTGTCAACTTGATTCTCTTGGTAGGATGTGCTACCAAGGCAACCTATGCATCTTTAATTTTCCCTAGTAAAGGAACTTGCTTGGAGTCCATGGAGTAACATTTACCAAAGGTCTTTGTTAGGGTTAAACCTAAAGCTTTTGCTACAGCTAAAGGCATGACATTATCAAATGCTCCCGAGTCAATTATGCAATTACTCAGCTTATGCCCGTTAATATATAAGGACACATAGAAAGGTTCTAGTTTACTTTCAAGGTTGGGTTCAAGGAGATCATCTTGTAGAGGAACAGACTTTGATGAGTTCTTAGGAGTTACTTGGGTAGGACTGACACTAGCATGTGCTAGTGAATCAGTACTCATGGGTGTCCGGGTTTCACTTGGTAAGGCATGAGCATCATCCCCTTTAACAAATTCAACCAATCTATCTAGTTCTCTTGGGTTTAACTTCAAATACCCAGCTGGAGAAATCTGAACACAAGATGTTTTGCAAAACTCAATGATATCAAAAGGGTTAGTAAAAGAATCAGAACTTGAAGGAGCAACTCCTAGAACCACTTTTGACATACCTCCATGACGGGTCAAAATTTCTTTTCCCTTCTCAGAACTATGTATGGGTGTTGCAACATCTTGGGATTTCAAATTCTATTGAGTTCTTGTAAGAATTGCGTATGAGGAGTCTTCCAAAGATACCAACATGTTTCCTCCCCTCTCTGATTCAGAGACATATTCCATATAATGAATTTCAGATTCTCCAGGCATACCTTGGGAACCTACTTCATCCATTTCTAAGATTGTTTCTCCTTTACTGATCATTTGAGAAAAATGAACCATCTCTGGGCATGAAGATCCATCATGTTCATCAGTTAAATGAAACACACAAGAATTTGTCTTAAGTGGTGGTGCTTCAATAGCAAGTCTTTGCTGAACAGGGGGCAATTGGAATTGTCTTCCTCCACCTCCTCCCTATTGATTAGGATATCTCCTAGGAGCATCTTGATATGGTTGGGAATAGGAAGTACTTGCTTTAGGAGTCTGCCTCTTTAGGGCAATTACATCATTCATTAACCATTGAATAATAGGATCTGAGGAAGTAGAGGGTTGAGCATTGGATGTTTGTACCTCTCATTTCAATTTTCCCGCAGTGATCAAATCATCGTCTTGTAGTCACACAAATCTGTCCAGCTTAATTAAATAAATATTCACTATTTATTTGATTAAAAATCCACCAGCCATCAATTAATTAAATTAATATTTAATTAATTCATCTCCAAACATTCTCCTATTAATTAAATAAATTATTCAATTTATTTTAATTAATTCATTAAACCAAATTCACAATCAATTAAATGAATAAAATCTATTTATTTAATTAAATCCCCCTTTTCCTCTTTTAAATAAATTAAATAAAACATTTATTTAAATCATTATCCCCCCCACTTGCATTTTCCTACAAAAGCAACTTGCACACATTTATTTGAAATAAATGAATTTTTATTTTAATAAAATCCTATTTTCCCTCACCCACCAAATCCAATTGCATTCCTAAATCCCTTTCTAGATTCTTCTAACCTCTTCCTAATTAGCCTAATCCATCCCCTAATTATTGTCACATTCCTAAGCAAAATGGAGTCACTTCTCAAAGACTTCAAAAGTCTTTGAAAAGCATTTAATGTTTTGTGTGTTCAACAAATTAACCTCCAAAGTCTTCCAAAACCACTAATGGCTCTTACATGACCATTTATGGCTCTTACATAACCATTTATGGTTATTTCAAACTTGTCTCCCCAAACAATTATTGCTTTGACCATGTTTATCCCTCTTGCCCTTTGCAAAGCAGTTTATCCATTGGATGAAAGCTTTATTCTTTGAAAAAAGAGTTTATTCATTCAACTAACCTTGACCTTAACTCCCAAGGTCATGTCAAGCATTTAATGCTTATTCCCTCTCCTCTCAACCTATCTCACATTGACACTTGTCATCCTGGGATTGGGTTGAAAGCCCTCACATGGATTTGAAATCATTCAATCCTGACCCTTGTTGAGATTGCTCAATCTCAACCATCCATTGCTCCATTTTTCCTATAAATAGAGACCATTTCTTCATAATCCAGATCCCTGAAAACTTGTATGCATTTAACCTATAGGCATTTTAGAGAGCATTTAGCATAGCAAACTTAATTAAAATTAGTCATTTTAATAGCATCTAGCATTTTAGCTTTCCATTTTACATTTGGAGCAAAAATACTCAAATCTCAATCCTCCATAAGCATCCATAGTGCAAAAAGCTGCTGAGAGCTACACTATTTTGGAACTTGGAGAGGAGAGGAACAAGGGAGAAGGAGCTAAGAGCATGCTAAGAGTAATTTGGAGATGCCTTATTGTCTTTGTTTCATTTGTTAGATATATTAGCATGATTTTAGTATCTCTTTTGATATGCCTGTTTAGATTAGTTTTTGATTGACTAACACTAAGGATTTCTTGTGTCTTGTGTTGTTTGTCATTTGCTAACCTTGTCCATTTCGTAGTGCATCATTTGGTGAATCCGACGTGAATCCAAACACCCAAGAGATCATTTTTTTTTAACCAATAACATGTTTGAATGTTGAAATTGTCACACAGGTTGCGCTTTAGCGCTATTGATACTTGGTGTTCTAGCGCTATTGTTCTTACAATAGCGCTATTGTAGCAAGTTTAGTGCTTTTGACACTATTTTGGCGCTTTTGACCCTATTTTGGTCCTATTGACCCTGTTTCAGTGTGTTTGCCTTCTTTGTCTTTCTTTTTCTTTTAGCACGTTTGTGTTAAATAGCGCTTCTGTTCAAACACAGACTAGCGCTATTGTAACAGAACGTTGTAAAAAAGACCTTGTAACCAAAAAAGTGAAAGTTTTTAGGCTTTTGGAAGCCCCCCTTAGACATGGATTTTACTAACCGGTTGTTGTTTGTGCAAGTTTAAAAACTCACCCTTTAAAATCAAACACTTTATTTTGGTGCTTTAAAAACTTGAACAAACAAACTCTTTTTGCTTTCTAGTTAGGGTCACTTGTTTCTTTGGTGCATTAAAACTGAACAAAACAAACATTTGTTTTCTTGCAAGTTAGGAAGCACACTTCATTTGGTACTTAAAATCAACACTTCCATTTTTCTTGCATCAAAAGAATTTACAATCCACACTTCTACTTTTGGTGTGCATAAATTAAACAATCAACTTGTTTAAAACTTTTTGCAAAGCGATTTTTCTTCATATGTGCTTCAAGTTTAGTTGACCAAGATTTCCAATTTCTAGATTACAACACATTTTGCCATTGAAGGATAAAAAGAACACCATGATTATTGGAGCAACATCTCCAAATAGTTAGATCATATTGCAATGGCAGATTAAAAAGAACAAGTGTTTTTTGTGCTTGGCACACTTGTGAAAAAAGTCGATCGAGTGGTCCCACTTCTAACACACACTATCCTCTCCCTTCGCTTTCGTGGTCCTAGGCACAAGAGAAAAGTGTTAGTAACACTCAAAATTTTTATCTTTTTAAGAGAGGCTTGCCAAGAGACACATCACTCTTGGGAATGACCTCGCGTGGTAAATCCTTCAAGCCACTATACAAATCAGGTGAAAGCGAAAGTTGTAGCCTTGGGTATAGCTGTTCCTATAGTGTAACTAGCCGAAAGGACATATGGGCCCCACCACTAGTTACAAGGCTCTTATGTGAGTCACTGCAGAATGAACTTATGTCTAAAAACATCAAACATGACTAAACACCTTTAAGTAGTAGCCCACCCATTCTATTGATTGAGGATATTTGCGATATAATTTAGTGCAAGAGCATAGATGGTTTTGCTCCCAAGATACTCACCATACATATTTCCTTGAGTAGAAACATAGCTTTTTGAAAAGTCACTTGTGGCTTGATAAAAGTGGTGACCCCCCCATCATAGGGATCATCTATTTGTTATGCTCATGCAAGGCTTAGTATATCACATCCTTACCTGCCAAGGCAGGATTCATAAGGTATGTAGTACCAAAGTCGAAGAAATATCAAGATGTGGGCTAAATTTATCACAACTGGCCATTTGACCTTAGGGATAAAAAGTGTTTGAAGTGTGTTCATTTTAGTCAAGACCAAGTGTGAATTGAGCCAACTTTAGTGTTTGGAAATACACCTTAAAATACATCTAAAGGAAGGGTCATATACAAGTCCAAGGATTGGGTTGATCTAGACCCATACTCATTTGTGCCTTTTTAGGCAACATTCTTGTGTTTGTGTGCTTGCTTTTTTTTCTTGTCGAAGGAAAAAATCAGAAAAAATCATTTCCAAAAACAAAGTATTCATCCAACCAAACATTTCTCAAAACAACCAAACACATCAAAAACAAAGTGCAAACAACAAAGAATCAAACTTTATGACCATTCTTCATATCTTGCAAAAGAAGAAGCGTCATCAGAATATCAACTTGAAAAGAAGACCATTAAGCTCAAAGGCTTTGATCAAAAGGAGGAAATTCTTTTATCTAAATAGACAAATCTTTGTCTCCCATAGAGTTTTTCTGTGTCACATGCATCTCTACCTTCAAGGCAAAACAAACGAATTTGATTCAGAATCATTGAACCGCAGAGATTTTATGCAATATAGAGCTCTGTGTTATCACAAAAACCAAGGAGGTAAGATTAATCCCAACTTTTTCCCAAACATCTGTATCACATACAATGTACCCCGAGAAATACCACCAACACCCGAAAGGGAAGAGGTAGAGTTTGTCCCATTTGTGACACAAAGTTTTTATTGAAGTTGAAAACATTTCATCCATTATCTTACTCATACATCATCACTTCATCATCAATCCATTTCCAACTCTCAAAACATTAAGAGGTTCTTGTCCTGAGTTCTCTTTTTAGATATTGCTTGATTCAAATGCATCACATCACTTTTTATATTGTTTCTACATCTAGGATAAGCTCATCCTAAGAGACACATCTACGCAGGTTAAAACTAGTTCATGAGTGAATCCTCTCATTACTAGGTAGTTCAATCTGTAACACATCTCAAATTTCTCTACACCTTATCACATCAAATCTTATCAAACAAGCAAGTGATTCAAGGCAGGAATTTCGGTTACATCTACCTTAAAAGTGCTAGAGATCCACATGCAATGCAATTCACCAACTATCAATCTTTCATTTCATCAACAACTCATCATCATTTTCACACAACTTCAACAAAAGCTTGTAAACAAAATTGCCCAAACCCAATCATAGTCAAGGCAATGAGAAATAGAAATGGAAGAAGAAGAAGAGAAAAATCTCAATGAATTTTAAGAAGCACTTGGAGGAAATGTGAATGATGAAAACCCAAGTACTTCTACTCCTGCAACAATAGAAAGGGCCCAACATAACCCTCTCTTTAACAGAATTTTTGACGAAATACTCAGGAGCAAAGCGGATGCTCACTTTTTAAAGCTCGCTCAAGAAGGAGCAAAACTTCCCTTTGACTTTGATCTTGCCCAATTAAGACAAGCATCAGAATGACAAAGTCACCATGAAGAGGAAAAAGGTAGAGATCCCATTAGATATAACATTCCTCGAGGTAACCCACCACCTCCTCCTCCAAATGAAATGGAGATGTTGCAGTAACAAGTCGAGAATCTCGCCCAACAACTTCATAGTGGTGTCAAAACTAACCAATTCTCACTCAATGACATTTGTCCCTATCCTTTTGATAGGAATCTTTATATGCCACCCTTTCCACAAGGATTCAAAACACCCAAATTCGAAAAAAATAGAGGAAAGGGAGATCCCCGTGATCGTGTCAGAGAATTTCATTCCGCTTGTCTCAAAGTGGCATATGAAGACACATACCTAATGTGCCTTTTTCCCCAAAGCTTGGGAGGAACAACCACATCATGGTTTTCTCGACTATAAGGTAGCATTATAACATTTGAGGAACTCATCCAGAAATTCCTTGCTCATTACTCCCATAACATTGAACACGACATCACCATGGCTGATCTGTGCAACACCAAACAAAAACTAGGTGAACTTTTCTCAGTATTCCTGCAATGATGGCGTCAAATATCTAGTAGACATTCGCTTCAGTTACCTGAACGAGAACTAGTGGAAATATTCATTTCCAACTTAAATGAAGAAATGGAATTTCACCTGGATGTCAAAGACACAAACTCTATTAATGATATGATCACCAAGGGTTTGAAATGTGAGCGGACCCTCATCAAGAAAGGACTCATTAAAATCTATAATGAACCAAAGGATAGTCCTCGCCCATGCTTCAATAGTGATAAACCAAGCTTCTGGAACAAAAACAAGAATATCGTCAATGATGGGGTTGTGGATGCCAGGACTATACAAAGTGCACAACCTATGGTTCAGTTTGCAGGATAGAATCCTCCACCTCAGAATAACACAAATGTTCCTTCCAATCAAAGTCGCACCACATCTCACGATGAACCAAGACCTCATCAGCAAAAACAAAAATGCACATACACTCCCTTAGGGGAACCCATTGAAACAGTATTGCGACAACTCATTTCTCAAAATTTGGTCACTCTCCCTGAAACATCAAACTATGAACCTCAGGTCAAACCTGCATGGTGGAGAGATACTGAAAACTGTGATTTCCACCAAGGGAGAGGACACAAGACAAGTAATTGTCACCGATTAAAAGATCTTATTCAGGATCTTATTAACCGAGGAGAAATTGAAATAGAAGGACATGACCCAAAAACAACAAATAATGATCATCTGATGTTCAAAAATCCACTTCCATCACAAGATCAAAGGGATCCTTCGACTTCTAGGAGAGGCACTGATACAATTAATTATACATAGGCTACATATAATTACATTGTAAATCATCTGTATGATGCCAGTGAACAAGTTGCAACTATAACCTTCAAAAATCCCAACTCAAATTGCAATGTTGTTACACGTCGCAACAAGGTTACCATAAAAGTAGCTCCATAAGGCACCACCTCCATCCCAAAGTAGTACAATCTTGTGGAACAATTAGACAAAATGCCTGTGCTTATATCCATTTTAGAGCTTTTGCGGCTATCGCCATCTCATAAAACTATCTTGGATCAAGCACTCCAAGAGGCGTTAGTTCCTGCAAACTTGAATATAGACCAATTTCAAGCCATGGTTGGAATTCTAAAGTCATCACCTTGTCTCACTTTTTCCGAAAGTGACAACTCTTCCTTCTAGCAACCTCATAACACTTCGCTACACATTGAAGGCTTTATCAACCAACATAGGATCAAGCGAGTCTTGATCGATAATGGAGCAGGCCTGAATATTTGTACACTACAGTTGGTCACAACATTGGGATATGCAATAGAATCAGTGGATCCTTGCAAGAAGATCACAATCAAAGCCTATGACGATGTGGAGTGTTCCTCCAAAGGAGCTCTAGTACTACCAATCCGAGTGGGCCCCATGGTAAAGCACATCATCTGTCAAGTTCTGGACCTTCCTCTACCATACAATCTATTGTTAGGAAGACCTTGGATACATACCATGCAAGCCGTTCCATCTACCTACCATCAATGTATCAAGTTCCCACAAAATGGTCTAGAGATCACAATCCTAGGCGATGCAAATCCCTTTGCGTATTGCCATAATATCAACCATCAACCAAAGATTACCATTCCTAATAATAGAGAAGCCATTTCCTCCACATCATACATAAGTCCCGCCTCTCTTGCCAGTTCGAACACCACTATACCAAAGCAAGAAAAGCTTAAGAAGAAAATAGCAGAGGAAGGTCCCGGGGAATACAACTTGTGTCAACTCTTTTGTGTGGGACAAATGCCCACTTCTCCTAGAACATATGGTAAACCATAGTAGTTACTACAACAACCACTAACCATGCCCACATGTTCTTTGATGCCTTTCATCCTTGGAAAGAGTCAAGAAGAAGAAACCCAAGATGAGAACTTAGCAGAATGGATCTATAAAGATCCCATCACCACTAATATACTGCAAGTAAAACTTCCTATGGATCAGTATGGAAAAGGTCTCCTCATTATGCAAAGAATGGGGTATGATGGTTAGAGTGCTTTGGGATAATGCAAACAAGGATGACATGAACCTCTGATGCCAGAATTAAAACCCAAAGATAATACAGGTCTAGGCTTTGAAAAGAGATCTTTCCTAAACTCAAATTCAAAGGAAAACCCAGCAAACCATTATGTTAGCCTACTACAAAAAGGACACCTTTCATTATCAAAGCAGCATCAAGCACCATCCCAACTGTTAGGGTTTCCAGCAGATCCGAAGCAAATATGAACTAACAATTATATGCAGATTTAAATACAAAAGATAAAGAAATAAAATAGGACACAGATAACACAGAGATTTAATGTGGTTCACCCAGAATGGGTTACGTCCACCATACACAGTCGTCCAATCTTTCTTATTATCCAGCAAAAATAGTACATCAACCTTCCAATGCCTTAAGCATCCCAGCCGCTTATAACATGCATTTTTAGGGCAACAAACAAAGTAGGCCTTTTTTAGGGTTTTATTACAATGTCGGTTTTCATCAATAGTACTATGCTAATCAGTCACCACATTTCAACAATCTCCCACTTGGAGACTGATCAGGCTCCACATCGAACAATCTCCCACTTGGAGACTGATATTACACGACACCACTGTACATGCAACATCCGCTGGATAAAACACTAGGACTTGACTGGTATAAATTCCACAATTATCAATCAAGAAGACCAATAGAAACTAATGAAGAAATCAGCTTCTCCTGTGGAACTGCCTTTGTGAACATATCGGAAGGATTCTCACTTGTGTGAATCTTCTCAAGTCGTAACTGACCCTCCTCCAAAATAGTCCGGATGAAGTGGTACCTGAGCTGAATGTGCTTTGTCCTTGAATGAAAAGCAGAGTTCTTCGCAAGATGAATGGCACTCTGGCTATCAGTATACAATGGGGTATCCTCTTGTGTCTGACCCAATTCCTTCAGAAAACATTGCAACCAAATTATCTCTTTGCTAGCTTCTGTAGCAGCAACATAGTCAGCTTCAGTGGTTGAAAGTGCAACAACCTTTTGCAGCCTAGAAATCCAACTGACTGCAGTTCCCCCTATAGTAAAAACATACCCTGTAGTACTCCTCCGTGAATCAATATCACCTGCCAGATCAGAGTCAACAAATCCATTTAAAGCAGCATTAGATCCTTTGAAACATAATGCCTTCGTAGTAGTTCCTTTCAAATACCGAAGAATTCATTTCACAGCATTCCAATGTTCCATACCCGGATTACTCATAAACCTGCTCACAACTCCCAGTGCATGTGCAATATCTGGCCTTGTGCATACCATTGCATACATCAGACTGCCAACAGCTGATGAATACGGGGTGTTAGACATTTTATTAACCTCTTCCTGTGCCTTTGGGCACATCTCCTTAGTCAATTTGAAATGACTAGCCAAAGGTGTACTAACTGCTTTTGCATCCTGCATGTTAAATCTTTTCAACACCTTCTTTATATACTCACTTTGGGACAAATTCAAGGTTCTATTTTTCCTATCCCGTGTAATCCTCATACCAAGAATTTTCTTAGCTGCACCCAAATCCTTCATAGCAAATGACCTGGCTAATTTCTGTTTAAGATCATTTATATGTTGCATGTTAGACCCAGCAACAAGCATGTCATCAACATAAAGCAACAGGATAATATAACTGCCATTATCAAATCTCTTAAAATATACACAATGATCAGAATGACATCTATGATAACCGTGTTCAGCCATGAAACTATCAAATTTTAAATACCATTGTCGGGGTGCTTGCTTTAGGCCATACAAACTTTTCTTCAACCTGCACACCAAGTTCTCCTTACCTTTGACCTCATATCCCTGTGGTTGCAACATGTAAATTTCCTCCTCCAAATCTCCATGGAGAAAATCTATTTTGACATCTAATTGTTCAAGATGTAAATCATCTGCAGCCACAAGACTAAGTACAGTTCTAATTGAAGTCATTTTTACAACTGGAGAAAATATTTGATCATAATCTATACCCTTTTTCTGTGCAAAACCTTTTACCACAAGTCTGGCCTTATATCTTTTCTGACCTCCTTCCTCCTCCTTCAGTCGATAAACCCATTTGTTAGGCAAGGCTCTTTTTTCTGCAGGTAAAGGGACTAAGTCCCAAGTCTTATTTTTCATCAAGGAGTCCATCTCCTCTTTCATGCCTAGTTGCCACTGTTGTTTGGCATCCACCTGCATTGCTTCTTCATATTCTTTTGGTTCACTAGAATCTGTTAATAAAATAGAATACAAAGAAGGAGAAAATCTTTCAGGGGGTCTACTTGTCCTCGTAGAACGTCTAACACTTGCAAGAGTTTGTGGGACAATCTATTGTTGCTGAGCATCAGGTATCTATGGCATTTCATTTTCAAGAATCTCATCCAACACCACATATTCTTGTTTGTCCTGTTCATGCTTCTTTTCCTGCATCTGTTCTTTATACATAACCTTCTCATTGAATATAACATCTCTACTTCTAATTATTTTCTTATTTTCAAAATCCCATAACCGATAGCCATATTCATCTATCCCATATCCAATGAAGGTACATTTCTGAGATTTAGCATCAAGCTTGGTTCTGTTTTCTTCATCAACATGGACAAAAGCTTCGCAACCAAAAGTTTTTAGAAAAGAATAATTTACCTTTTCACCAGTCCATGCCTCCTTTGAAATACCACCATCTAAAGGGGTTGAAGGTCCTCTATTTATCAAATAGACAGCAGTATGTACAGCATCTGCCCAAAAATGTAAGGGCAATCCAGCATGCAATCTCATGCTCCTCGCATGTTCCATGATGGTCCTATTCATTCTCTCTGACACACCATTTTCCTATGGAGTTCCTAGAACTATCTTCTGCTTTCGAATCCCATTTAAGGAACAGTAATCTTCAAATGCTTTGCTGCAATACTCACCTCCATTATCCGATCTGAGACACTTCAACTTTTTTCCTGTCTCATTCTCAACCAAAGCTTTCCATTTCTTAAAAGTTTCAAAAACATCTAATTTTTGTTTTAGGAAATATACCCATGTTTTTCTGGTTGAGTCATTAATAAAAATAACATAATAACAAGAGCCACCAAGAGATGATACCTGAGCTGGTCCCCATACATCTGAATGTACAAGCTCTAACTTCTCACTCTTCTTCTCTTTCCCAACCTTGAGAAATCTGACTCTTTTCTGTTTACCATAAACACAGTTTTCATAGAACTCTAAATCAATCTTCTTTAGTCCTAGCAATAGATTTTTGGAGTGAAGGATTTTCATCCCTTTCTCACTCATGTGCCCAAACCTATGGTGCCACATTATCGAATCTGTTCTTGCAACATTTATTGTTGTTGTCCCTGCAGTAACTTTATCTGTAGCAGCTAAGGTAGAGTAAGTGTTACCAGTACACAGATATAATGTGCCTACCTTTTCACCTTTAGCTACTACTAATGATCCTTTAGTGACCTTCCACATACTCTCTGAGAAGGTAACTATGCAACCTTCACTACCTAGTTGCCCTGTAGAAATTAAATTTCTTCTTAAATTAGGAACATGTCTTACCTCCTACAGAAACCAGTCATTACCATTCTGCAACTTGATCTTTATCTTTCCTTTTCCAACAATTTGACAGGGCTCATCATCACCCAAATATACCTGTCCAAAATCACCTTGAACATAATCTAGAAAATATTTTCTAATGGGTGTAGCATGAAATGAAGCCCCAGAATCTATTACCCAGGAATCATTAACATTATCCAAACATAAGATTAAAGCATCTTGTAAAGTATTACTTGCAATATTAGCTTCCTTACTGTCATTTTCATTTTTGTCTCCTTCTTTGTTTTTCCGAGACCAACAGTCTTTCTTTAGATGAGGAGGCTTTCCGCAGTACCAGCAATCTTTCTTTCCTCTAGATTGAGAGCGTCCTTTCTTTGACTTCCCTCGTGACTTCTCATTCCCAGGGCCTTTTCCTCTTTCCTTTGATCTTCCTCTGTTCTCCACATTCAAAACACTACCCGATGATGTTGAAGTCCCACCTGTGCTTTTCTTTCACATTTCCTCGCTTAGGATAACACCAACAATATCATCAAATACCAAAGTATTTTTACCAGAGACAGAGTTACTTACAGCCATAACCAAGCTATTCTAGCTTTCTGGCAAAGAACATAAAATCAAGAGAGCCCTAACCTCTTCTGCAAAGGTAATTTTTACCGAAGACAATTGACTGGTAATTGTATTAAATTCATTTAAGTGCTCCGCTACAGATCCTCCCTCACTCATTTTTAAATTAAACAAACGCTTCATAAGAAATACCTTATTCGAAGCTGAGGGTTTTTCATATAGCTTAGCCAATGTTGGCATCAAATCTATAGTCATTTTTGCTTCTGTTATATTGAATGCTACAGACGCCGCAAGGCACAATCGAATGGATCCCAGTGCCTTTCTATCTAAAATGTCCCACTCTTCATCTGATATTGTGGTCGGTTTCTTTGCCTTTCCTTCCAATGGACGCCACAAATCCTTTTGATACAGGTAATCCTCCATCTGCATTTTCCATAACTGATAATTCTGGCCGTTAAACTTTTCGACCTTGAATTTGGAATCCTCCATTGCTCCCACTCAAATCTGAAAGTCCTGCCAATTTACAGAAAACCTCGCTTTGATACCAATTGTTAGGGTTTCAAGCAGATCCGAAGCAAATATGAACTAACAATTATATGCAGATTTAAATACAAAAGATAAAAAAATAAAATAGGACACAGATAACACAGAGATTTAACGTGGTTCACCCAGAATGGGTTACATCCACCATACACAGCCGTCCAATCTTTCTTATTATCCAGCAAAAATAGTACATCAACCTTCCAATGCCTTAAGCATCCCAGCTGCTTATAACATGCGTTTTTAGGGCAACAAACAAAGTCGGCCTTTTTTAGGGTTTTATTACAATGTCGGTTTTCATCAACAAAAAATGGCAAAAATACGTGCTGAGTGTACAGTACTATGCTGATCAGTCGCCACATTTCAACACCAACTGCCTCACCAAGGATCAAAACCACAACACCACCATCACTAATGCCACTCATCCCACCAAGAAAACCAGTAATCCCATCAGCAGCACCATTAGCAACAATAACTATATCAGAACCCATAGTAGCATTTATGGCACCAGTAGTTCTAGCAGAAGCCACTGAGTCAACACTACCGATACTCCCCGTACCAGATTCTTTAATCCCCATTGACCTTCCTGCAACACCGATCACTACAAAGGTACATCATCCAATCACACTTGCAGTATTTAACTCAAAGGACATCCCAGTATGGTATAGTAATCGGATGCTGGAAAGTGACTTAGAGACTGACTCGCATGAATGAGAATTTGATTCTGTATAGCTTAACACTTCAGATGAGGAAGATACATCACTATCTCCACCACGCAAAGACATCCCTGTTTATGGAGAAGCACAGATAAAGACCACTTGGGTTCCTGAACTGGAAACATCTTCCACAGACCCTACGTCTCATCCTACGCCTGATTCTGACAAGGAGAGTACCATTAATGACCTTCACCAAAATGTCTTAACCCTCTCTGATACATCTAACACACTTAACCTAATTGATAAAGTAATGCCCATTATTCACCCTAAACTCATCGAATGGAATCAACCCAATCCCCCATGTCTTGACTTCTTCCAAAACAATGAGGCCATCATTGATTTTTTGGAATTAAGGGATAACCTACCAAGCAGGGATCACAAAGCTAGATTTTCCATTGAACTTAATAGCGTAACATACTTCGGGGCGGATGCCAAACCTTTTAGCTGTAGAAATATAACAATAAAACATGGATCTTCTAGTGAAAACCACACCGTGGCACTATTTGATCCAACAAAAGTAAAAAGAAAGAGCGTATCCAATGGTGAAAACCTCTCTGAGGTGCCTGAGGATGAAGGGTTTGACATCCTCCTTGCTAGTGTACAATAGGAACGATCAACAATTCTCATCGAGGAAACCAAAGAATACAATGTGGGGACTTATGAAAATCTTCATCTCATACATCTGGCATCTCTTCTCACTCCAGAGGAACAACCTAAATTTATAGAGTTCTTCCAGAAGCGTCAGATCAACTTTGCATGGTCATATGCAGACATGCCTGGGCTTGATCCTGATTTAGTCATGCATCACCTTACCATAGCAGAAGGAGCCAAACTTGTCAAGCAGAAACTTCATAAGATGCATCCTTAAATTGCAGTGCTAGTCAAAACAGAACTCAAGAAACTCCTAGATGTTGGTTTCATTAGACCAATTGATTATGCAGAATGGATCTCCAACATTGTGCCTATCAGCAAACCAAAAGGGGGCATCCACATTTGTACTGACTTCAGAGATCTGAATAAAGCCTTTCCTAAGGATGACTTCCCCCTACCAAATATCGACATCATAGTGGATCTGATAGCAGGACATGCCATGCTTTCACTCATGGATGGCTTTTCAAGATACAATCAGATAAAGATCGCACCAAAAGATCAACATAAGATAGCCTTCACATGTCGATGGGGCACATACTGTTGGAATTTAATGCCTTTTGGTCTAAAAAATGCAGGAGCGACCTATCAATGAGTAATGACCACCATCTTCCATGACATGATGCATACTATGATGGAAGATTATGTTGATGACTTACTAGCAAAATCATTCACCAGAGAAGGGCATCTCCACATCTTAGATAAAATCTTTGATAGATTGGAACAATACCATGTTCAACTCAACCCAAAGAAATGTGTCTTTGGAGTAACCTCCAGGAAGCTTCTAGGATACATTGTCTCAAGCAAAGGTATTGAGGTTGACCCAGCAAAGGTAAAAGCAATCATGGACATGCCACCACCAAAGAATATCAGTCAGCTAAGGACATTACAAGGGTGGCTTCAATCCATCTGAAGATTCATTGCACAATTGGCTGATAAGTGTCACCCATTCACACACTTGCTACACAAAATCATCCGCTTTCAATGGGATGCCAAATGCCAGCAAGCATTTCAGACGCTTAAAGACTATCTCATGAATCCACCATTGCTGATCCCACTAGATCCAAGTAGACCGTTGTTACTCTATATCATTGGGTGTAATACTAGCATAACATAATACAGAAGGAAAAGAGTGTGTTGTTTACTACATCTCTTGAACACTGGCTGGCTATGAGCTCAATTACACACCTATTGAGCGAGCTTGCCTAGCAGTAATCCTGGCAGCCACTAAACTGCGGCATTATCTATTGACACACAAGGTACAACTCATTGCAAAGACTGATCCACTCAAGTATTTACTCAGCAAAGCAGCATTGACAGGTCGCTTGGCCAAATGGGTGATGATTCTAAGTGAATTTGACATCGAGTACACGGACCGTAAAGCTATCAAAGGTCAAGTTATTGCAGATCAGTTGGCCGATGCACCCCTCATAGGTGATCATCCTCTCATTTACAATTTTCTAGATGAAGAGATATTCATGATCACAACAACACAACCATGGAAACTATACTTTGATGGCTCATACACGAGGCATGGCTCGGGGGCAGGCATTCTATTTATCACACCTCAAGGTGATAGCATCTTGAAGTCTTACAGGCTCACATTTCCATGCACCAACAACATAGTAGAGTATGAGGCCTTGATCACAGGACTCAGGTTCACTGTACAATAGAAATTACAAGAACTACAAGTATATGACGACTCCCAACTGGTCATTTGACAAGCAACAGATGAATATCAAACCAAGGATGATAAACTCATGCCATATAAGCAAATGGTGGACAATCTAAAAACATCATTTACTACAATTACCTTTGAGCAGATACCAAGAGATTAGAATTAAGCTACTCATGCTATGGCTACTATTGCATCTCTCCTAGATCTTCAACAGAATTCAACACGCTATGAGTTCTTGGTAGAACAGCTTTGGTTTCCGCTTATGATATCCCCAAATCAGAAATGATATGTCACCTTGTTGGTTTTGAATCCCCATGGTACAGTGAGTTCTACACCTATCTCCATGATCACACCCTTCCTCCCAACCAATCGAATAACCAAATAAAAACCTTCATTCACCAAACTACTCGATATACCATTATTGCTGAAATCCTATACTGATGCGGTCTTGATGGTACTCTCCTTCGATGTCTGGAACAAGGTGAGATAATAAAGCCTTTGGAAGAAGTCCATGAAGGAATTCGCAAGACTCACTCAAGTGGTCCGTCACTAGCCAAGAAACTCCTATGCAATGGATACTATTGGCCACCTATGGAAAAAGATTCCTACTACTTTGTCAGAAAATGCAAGAAATGTCAAGTTCATGGCGACCTGATACATGCACCAGCCTAGGAACTGCAACCAATCACAACACCATGGCCTTTTTGTCAATGGGGCCTTGACCCTGTGGGTAAGATTCATCCATCTTCATCTAATGGCCATAAATTCATTATTACCACCACCGAATATTTCACAAAGTGGATTGAAGTTGTTCCACTTACCCAAGTCACAGACAAGCAGATTGCCTCATTCATCCTCAACTAAATCATCTACCGGTATGGTGTGCCCATGTCCATCATCACAGATAACGGTGTTCCTTTCAAAAATCAAGATGTCTGTGAACTTTGTAAGAAATTTCATATCCAACACTCCTTTTCCACTCCCTATTACCCACAAGGCAATGGTCAGGCCGAAGCATCCAATAAAAATATATTGAGGATCCTAAAGAAGACAGTCAATGATGCCGGCCGTGATTGGCATGTTCAACTGAATCCAGCACTATGGGCATATTGAACTAGCATTTGCACCCCTACAGGCGCAACTCCCTACTCATTGGTCTATGGTGCCGAAGCTATCTTACCTATTGAGGTTGAGATACCATCACTATGGGTTTCTTTGCATAATCTGATCAATGATGAAGCATACAAAGTCTCATGCCTCCAAGACTTAGAGTTACTTGATGAGAAGCGACAAGCTGCATACAACCATCTCAAAGCCTATCAGTAGTGCATGAGAAGAAGCTACAATCATCGAGTTAGACCTCATACATTTGAGGTAGGTGATCTTGTTCTTCAAGAGAATCCTCACAACCAACCAAACAAAGAACATCAAGGAAAGTTTGAATCAAACTAGCTAGGCCCATATGTTGTCACTATTGTATTCGGGTCTGGGGCATATTAATAGGGTACATCAGAAGGAGAACCGCTTGCAGATCCAATCAACATCATGCACCTCAAATAGTTTTATACCTAAGTTGTACAGAGCATCAGGCTCCCCTGCATACTAGAAAATACCAAAAACATTCAGAAAAATGTCCTAAAGAAATACAAAAACATCAAAAGAGTAAGTAAAAATCATGCATCCAAATGGCAAACAAACCACTCCGGTGGCACCTTGGGTAAGTGAGACAGTGAAAACCTAGCAAACAGGTGCCACTCATAATAGACTATGGCTCCAATATCTTTTAGGCTCATTGTGATCACATTTAGTGCATACACACATCCATCCATCTAAACCATGGCTTGTTATTTGATTTGTAATCAAAGAAAGTACTTCGTGCGTCTGGCATCCCGCTTTTTCATAGTCATGTCCAACTTGGGGGCAATGCCCTTAAAATCTAGTTGATGGAAGTGGATTCTACATTACTTGTGCTTCATTGGGTAAAACATTCAAAAATGTCTCACAAAATCCAAAAAATAAAAATAAAAAAATTCAAAAGTGTCTCACAAAAACCAAAAACATTCAAAAACACTACAAAAATCCAAAAAATAATAGAAAACATCAAAAACAAACAAAAGCATGGCAACACCTTGTACATACTTATCCAAACAGATACAAAACAAACATTGATAGAATACTCACACGATGACCACTTATCAATCACACCACACACTCAACATCAACAAATCAAAATTGTCTTTAAAAAGAATGCATCCTTCCTTACCAAAACAAAGACAAAAGTGACATTTTCTTTGACAAGAAAATTATGTTAAGCTATCAAATACTTGGTTAATTTGTGAGTAAAATCATTCATTTATCTGTATTGGGATCTTTTAACATTATCTTTTTTGTGTGTCATCTGTGCATTATTTTCGATGAAGTACTGGGGCATGTACTAATGGTGTCTACGTGGGAAGTTCACCAAGCTACGTGATCTTATGCAAAATGCAATCATAGATCATTACGGCTTGCTGACTACAGTGTATAGCTCGACCATATGAGCATGAACCATTACTAAGGATCCCTATTCTTTATTCTTTATGTATATACTGTTTGTTTGCAGGAACATTTCTCTTCCTTTGTTTCCTTTCCCCCTCATCCAATTAGGATAAAGGTTTTATCTCTTATTATGGTATGCATTTGTCTCAGGATATGATCAACCTAAGATCAAGGAGGACGATCCAAGTCATGCATGAATGGAGATAATCCTTGTCTATTCTGCAAGCAATACTTTGGTTGACTTGACCCTTATATCAAGTCGTTTGTATTAACTTCCTATATAAAATCCGTGAAAGAAATACTCAGGTCATCTTGAATCATTATGTCAAGATGCTTGTATTTTCTTCCAACATTTTAAAGCTCAATGATGAAAATAGAGCACTATGGATCGTCATTTCATCTCATCTATTTATATATTGCATTCCATTGCATATCACCCATCCATCCATTCATTCATATGTATGATTTATATGCCAAAAGTAAACAAGGTTCGTATGAATAGTTATGTAAGAATTGAGTTGGTCTTCGATACAATCATGACCGAGTACTCTGATACATCATCAAATGCATCATGCAAAGTCTCAAAAACCTTGCCTTCTTCATGGTCATATCATTGTCGCATTTAGTTGCATCTTGCATTAAGTACATTCTGTTACCACTGATTAAAAATGGGCTTTTCTTTTCCCATGTATGGCTATGGTTTGTTGAATTTTTGAAAAGGGTGCAGTTTCAAATGCTTCAGCTTTGTTCTAGACCTCAAGGGTTTAAGGCTTTGATTTTATATCCTCTTGTGTTTGTTTTAAACCCTCTAATTTCTAATCTTTCGTTACTTTATTCACTTAAGTAATGGGTCATGGGGTCGTAGGAAATGTCCCCTCTTGTTGTTTTCCTAGGTGGTTATGTTAATTAATCAAAAAATTTATGCCTCGTATGTTTTTCTCCTAAAGTTGTCGGGCCCAGTAACCAGTGCGCATCTCGCGGATGGATCCACGGCTCGCGTTATTTTTCTAGGCGAAGTTGCGTGTAGTTTAAAACCAACGAAGTTGCGAAAACCACATGGCATGCCACATAGATGGTCTAGCTGGTTGTTGACAGCGAGTAAAATGGTAGCACGTCGTACAAGTCACAACAGTCAGTGGGTAAGGATTAAAGGCTAAAAGGCAGCCCTGGAGGATACAACTGTTAAGAGTTTGTTGGGGCCCCATGTTTTTTTTCTCGGCAAATGAAAAAGTGACAAGTCAGCTCCAAAAGTGACTGGATGCCAGGTATTCACAGTGAGTCAGTGTGCCCACCCCTCCGCAGAGACTTTTCAGGTGATTAAAAGCTGATCAACTTAAGAGATGATCCAACGGCCTGTGCTATTTCACAAGGGTAAGATGCTCATTCTTTATAGCCTACGAAATAGCAAGAGTGCACGAGAGCCATCCATGTGTCATGATGACACGTGGTCTAAGAAGAAAGTGTGGGCCCGCCAAGGTGGAACTGGCAATATAAAAGAAAGACACATGGCTAGTATCAAGTGGAGTGCAAAGGAAATTTCAAGGTCACTGGTTGAGCACCACGAGGTATCATATAGCCAAAAGAGAAGCGGGACCCAACGTGGAGCCAAAATTGTTAGTTAATTTAATGCTTGATCAAGTTTCTTTTGATCAGACGGTTGGTGCTATTTCGCAGGACTAAGCTGCTTGATAGTTATGCTTCGCAAAGTTGCGAAAGAGCAAAATGAAACACTTGTAGGAACGTTGTGACCCGTTGGAGCAAAAAATATGAATTCTCATATGAATTCAATCTTGAAGGGACGACCGAAGCATGCGGAATCAATGTTGTAGTCAAGACCCTGAGTATAATATTTGATTTCCTATCAACCGGGTGAAGATATCTTTTAAAGGATTTTGCAGAAGAGCAGATGCAGAGTTATTTTCTTTAGGTACAGAGCAAGTCGGTTCAATTGCAGAGAAAATTCCTTCAAGCGAAGAACAGGTTCTCTCATATTCTTGTGTAGCAATTCCTATGTAGTGTTTTAGATAAGATAATTGATTCATCATAGAATTCTTTAGGAGTGGTATTCATTTCTTATAAAATTCAAAATGGCTCCTAAAAGAGAGTTTTCTAGCAAAGTTAACTATTTAGAAAGGAGTGTCTGTGATGATTTTTTAGAATAGTTGATGTTGTCAACTAATCAGTCTTCAAAGGCAAAAGAGCTAGTGCCCAAGGCTCCTCGTTTAAAGATAGGAGAAGGATTATATGACAAGGGTAAGTGGTTGAGAGACCCACAGGTTGGATTTTCTGGGTTGGGGTTGTTTAAAGTTGGATTCGGAATGAGAAATTCTCCTGCCCAGTAAAATAGTATCTGGGAATTAGATGTCAGGAAATTAGTAGTCCCAGGGGTATTTATGGACATAGATTTGCTGACCCAAATAGCGCTCAGCTATGATCCAGTCACAAGAAGCATTCGGGATGTAAAGGGGAAAACACTTGTTGAGATTAATGTTGAAGAGTTCAGGACAACTTTTGGGCTTAATGAGTTCACGAATTTTCTAAAACCTATAAATTTCACATCATTAGCCCAAATTTACTACACTTAGAGGAGTCATCTAAGGAATGGGCCTCTCAAGGAATTTTTTGTAAAAATAGGAGGGCTAACAGTTGTAGGACCCAACACACAGGAGCCCTTTTCATTAAGTATGTTCACCCTGAGGGCTAAAGGAATGTATTGGGCACTTTGCCAAGTTTTGGGAGAAGATGCTGAAGCAAATATGTTGAATCATTACTTGTTAATGATTGCTCAGATTTTGAATCCTTCTCTTCCAATTACATTTGATTATGCCTCTTATATTGCTGATGCTATTCATGGAGGGTTAATAGGAATCAAGAATGGAAAGGTGGATAGGCCTTTCACATGGTACTCACTCCTGATGCATATTTTTCTCTTCAAAGGTGGTGATTATTTTGTCAGTGGACTGGACCTTGTTAAGGAGAAGGAAAGAGAAAAAATGCCGATACAATTATGGAGTACTGTGTTGTCATGGGATAGAGAGGATGCTAGTTTTTTTAAGTTTGATAAATATTTTGCATCAATGATAAGGACTCTCCTCTGCTTTGAGAACCTAAGAATCCCCAAAGTTCTTCTGGAATTCATAAGACCAAAAGAATTTGTAGAGAACATAAAAAAATTTCATAAATAGGGTGACATTTTCTTATATCCAGTCTCCATAGTTTTAAGAATTTTTGGGGTGACATTTTCTTATATCCAGTCTCCACAGTTTTAAGAATGATGGTGAAGAGAGTGCAGAGTACAGGGGTAGTGGAGGTTGCTAGCACTATGTTAGAGACTGCAAAATTTAGTGTGGCCAAGGAGGAGGTAAGAGGTAAAGATAGCCCTCCAAATTAAGTTGGAAATAGTTTTGAAGCCTTATAACAATGCCAAGGAGGAGGTAAGAGGTAAAGATAGCATCATTGCCAAGCTGCAAAGCCAGTTGACTGGACAATACCATTAAGGTGAGTCTTCAACACTGTTGATTTCCTCTTCTCCTGCAAGATGTCCACCTACCAGCCCTATCATTGAATTTCTACCATCTCCAGCACCCTCCAGCTCTCAAATGGTTGAAATTACTCCTCAAGAACTGGAAAACTTGAAATAGGCTCAGGCCTTATATGCAAAGAAATATGAGGAGAAAGTAAGGGCTACAATTTCCATTTTTGCAAATACAATAGATGCCTCATTTCTCTACAACAATGTAGGTAAAATTATGGAAATATGGAATGAGCTCAGGAGAGACAAGGCCATTTTGATGCCTATTGTTGACAGATGGAGGCTTAGGGAGCAAGATTTAGAGTTTATGTGTGTATCCTATGATGAAGCAAGGGCCAATCCCATCATTAAATCCACTTCTGATGTTGCTAAAATCTTAGAACAATTAGAAGCAGAAGTGGATAATGTTGATAGGAAGGTAAATTTGTGCAAAAAGGAGTACACTGATCAAGTTTTTGAGTTGCTCGCAGGAGTTTTTGCTAGCTCGGATCAGTTAAAGGACAAACAAATGTGGCTTAAGGAGATAGAAGATAAATTTTTAGTGAGAGTTAAAGGAATTATTGATCTTGATGATGCTTCTTTCTTTGTTGTGACAATATAAGAGATAGAGAAAATTAAGTCACATTATGGTTTTCTCAATTCAGAACTCAACAAAATGAGAAATTCTTGGAAAAGGTTGACTAAGACTAAAGATAAAGTGATTAATTTCTCATGGCCGACAGAAGAGGTGTATGGTGAGTGGACAACTAAATATGCCACCCATGATCCAAAACAGTCGGAGACCGCCCCTGAAAAGACATAAGAGGTTGCAACTGAACAGCTTGCTGAAGGAACTGCAGAGGCTGAAAAGAGCTTGTAACTGTTTTCACGAAAAGCTTGTAACCTCTTTATTTTGAAAGAAATGATTATAACAAACTCTCCTCAAGAAGTCCAAAGCTTTGTGCATCCGTGTTGTTATAAATGGATACAAGGTCTAGAAAAAAAAAGGATCGCAAAGAATTGTAAGAAAATGCTGCAGAAATTTATCTGAGCTTTTCTAAGTTTAATGGAGAATACTCAAGATTTCTTGTAATATTTCTTGAACTAAATATCAATATATAGACCATCAGTTTTGAGTAAAGCTTTGTGTTTTCTTCAAGTGTGTTTACAAATTTGTTTACTGCTTTCATTCTGAATAATCCAGGGTTGTTCTGTTTGAATGGAATTGCAAAGAATTTTAGTAGAAGTGTTCATTAGCTTTTCTCTTTAGGAGGGAAATTAAAGATGCAGGGATCACTCATACTAGTAAAATCTCTGGAAGAGACTTTGAATTTTGATGATCATAGTTTAATTTGGAATGTATGAATTCTTGTAGGTGTCAGGCATATACAAGGATTAATAGAAACCAAGCCAACGGGAAGCATAAAGATGTTTTGTTTAAGGAGTCTTATTTGAGTTTGGATGACTCTGTGACCTTGGATAAGGCACTGGTATTAATTGAAGTTGTTAATTACATGTTTTGTTGATCGAAATGCTGAATTTAAGTATAATTTTCATTCTTTATTTTCAGTTGATTTCAAGGTGAATAGATCCACTGGTTTGCTGTGGGTTTATGTTTGAAAGTGTGAATTCAATTCACAAAGGTATAACCACCTGGACTTTGAGTAAGTTTGAAGTGTAGAAGGTTCAATCAAACCTTGTCATATGTTGTCTTGAGAATTTCCTTATCTTTAATGTCTCTTCTGCACCAAGTTTAACTGTATTATTCTAAGGATGTTAAAGGAAATCAGATTTTGAAGACAACAAAAGTGGCGACTCTACTGGGGAAAGTTACATTAAAGATATAAACATAGATCTATGTTGAGGCTTGTAAAGAAAATTGTTGTGTGTTTGTGGATAAGACTGCTTGTTTTCATTAATCCCATAGTTTTGTGGGTGGCGACTCTGTTACTTTTGAACCAGTCCTTGTGGGATACAATTTTTTCTGAAAGGAAGACAAGTGAGATGCAAGGAGCAAAAAACACAAGATCATTCATGAAGAAACATCCTCGTGAAACTTTGCAAGAAGGTCTGCCAGAACAGTCACGGAGAGGCCAGAAGAGATCTGTGTTGCATGAGCCATCAAATGCTGCTTGGGTGCATAAAAATAATAATACTGGTAAGATGCCTCATTGACCTGTTTATGCAAAGTCTAATTCATCTTCTAGAGATTCAGAGAATGATATTTTAGGTTTCCATTCGAGATTTTTTGGAAATATTAATGATGCATCTATTTTAAATCAAGATCTATCTCATGTTAGTGTTTCTGCAAAAGATAGAACTAGTTCAAATGCAATTAGGCACTCTGTTCCTACGACAATTGATGGGAACATTAGCCTGATTGAAATAGATCAGGTTAATGCATCAGACTCTAAAGAAAACTTCCCTAATGAGGATAAAGTGTCTCAAGAGATTGAAGATCTAAATAGAAGAGTCCATCATTTAATATCCTTAAGAGCCCAAAAGGAGGCAAATAAGGAGAAGGAAGTTAAAGCCAAACTAATGGAAAGGGATAGGCTTCTTAGACAAATATCTGATCTTGACATACTTGCTAAAGAGAAAGAAAAAAGTGATGAGGAAGGCCCTGTGATTAGAGAAATTCTAATCCCCAAAACTAAACAAGCTTGTAAGTCAGTAGCCCAGCCAACTAGGGAAGTATTTAATGACTCCCAGTTTCCCAAAGCCAATTTAGATAAAGGAAAACAAAAATGGGTAGATGATGGAATAGAATCTAAAACTGCAGAAGAGATTTCTCATAGAATTCTAGCACATGAAAGAGAGATAGAAAGGATGAGGAAGGAAAAGAAAGATCTCCAAATGGAACTGGAAAAGGCTGAGTTAGAAGTAGCGAATCAGGAAGTGAAAAGAAAGATTAATTACTTAAAGGCTCCCCCTATTACATTCCCATTAGAAGATCTTAGCAAGCCTAATCCCCAACACATTTCCTTTCCTCAGGTTAATACTCAACTTGCAGTACAAGCTAATATTGCCTCAGTAAGCCAAATACCTGCGAATAAACAATATACCCAAGCGCCTCAATCTCCAATCCCAAAAGCTAAATTGACCATGGGAAATAATAGTGCTATTACACCTTTTCAAAGAAGACCAATCAATTTAGAACAATATAGACAATTGTTCTTTGATGGGATCCCGGGATATCCAAATCATGTTCCCACTGAGTTAAGAGATAGACTCCATAAATTTGCTGGGAACAATGCAATTAGTGCTGAGGAATATTTGAAATCTTTTGGGGATCTAATAAATAATTATGAGATAGTAGATGAAGATGTTATTATGAAACTGTTTGTTCAATCCCTGGTTGATGATGCAAGAGATTGGTACTGAGGTCTTCCAGTAAATAGCATAGGTTCATGGGAAGATTTTAAAAAATACTTTCAAGAGCAGTATGGTGACAAGACTAATTTGAGTTTCATGTTAAATGAGTTCAACAATATTAGAAAATCTGAAAATGAAATGGTCACTGATTTCAATGCTAGATTCTAGAAGGCCATGCACAGATTGTATCAAGTGATGAGGCTAGATGATAACATGTTTCTTAATACATATTACAATGCATTTGATTCCAAAATAGCCTATATCTTGAGAGATAAAAATCCCCATAACCTGAGAGATGCTTTTAGAATTGCCATAAATGTAGAAAGTAACAGAAAAGCATTTGGAAAATTAGGAAGAAGGACTGATGGTAGATTATGGCAAGAAACCAAACAACAACCTAATAAAATTGCTAAAGAGGATGATAAAATAGAGAAATTGGTTACTGCTATGAAAGATTTGACTGCCAAGGTTAACAAAAATGATAAGCCTCATTATAACTGGTAAGATAGACCTCCCAGATTACATGATATGCCATATAATACCATTTGGAAGGATGGTAAACCCCAAATTGAGAAGTCCAAAATTCCCCAAAGTCAAGACACACCGGATCCTTTGAAAGGGAAAACTGTTCACAATATAGAAAATACTCCTTGGTGTATTGCTTGTGATGGACCACATTCTCCTCATCAGTCTGCAGTGGCTCAAGCTCTGGAAGAATCTATGAGACCAGAAGCAGAGCCTGACATTAATATTTTTGAAACCATCATAGAAAGTGATGAGGAATTCATGCAAAGTGAATATAGTGATGTGCTGGATAGTGAAAAGCTAGTGCAAGGACAGTTAGCCTTAGGTTGGCATCCTACATTGAATGTGGTAACAATTGAAGATGAAGAGGTTCATCTTAGGAGGCCTAGTGAGGAAGAAGTTAGAAATCTTGCTAAGGCTACAATTGCCAAAGCAAAACATAACTATAATCTGAGAAACACCAAGAGAGACACTAATCAAGGCGAGTCGGGTTCTATGTTTGTAAAAGAAGTTACAAAAAAGGGGGCATCAAGTAGTGCTACTACTATTCCTAAGGTCGGTCAAGAGAAAGGAGAACAAGTTAAAGATGTACATAAAGGCAAAGATGATAAAAATGTTGGTGATGTACAAGGAGCAGAGATAGTAAGAAAGGTAAGTCAATTCAAAATAGAAAAAGTTAGGGTTAATACTGAAAAATGTAATAATTCTACATTTGATATGGCCCAAGCTTTAACTCAAATGAAAGTCATTGTTCCATTAGTAGAATTGCTAAAGATTAAAGAACATAAGGATGCAGCTTTGTCTTTATTCTCTAGTATATCTGATAGTGACACAGTATTACCCATCAATTTAGTTAAAGTTGGAAAGGATCAAGAGTTCCAAACCCTAGAGGTTTATGTTGGAACCACTATCACTCAGGATCCTTCTTAGGTAGATCCCTTCTATGTTACTTTGTTAGTCAATAACCAATTGATTAAAAACTGCATGATAGATTCAGGAGCTACTGCTAATGTAATGTCTTATGGTGTTATGAAAGAATTAGGGTTATCAGTAACCACTGTGTATGGGAAATGCTATGCCATGGATAACAGAGAAGTACCTGTGATAGGTACAATGAAAGATGTAGAAGTAAAAATAGCAGCATTTCCTGAAGCCACTTACAAAATGGATGTTATTGTTACTGACACTAAACCCCACTATGGTATGTTACTTTCCAGGCAGTGGGTAGCAGCAGTAGGGGGAAATGTCCAATTGGATTTATCTTATGCTACCATTCCTGTTAGTGGTAATCAGGTCAAATTATACAAAGAGCCATGAGCTCCTAGAGTAATTGAAAATGTGGACCCTAGTATGCTTAATTGTATGATTGATGTAGATTTAGATAACTTTAGACTTCAACCAATTTCACCTCAATTGAAAAATACTGACCCTATTGTGGTTGAGCTACAAGCACAGCAGTATGGGTTGTGGCAGATGTATTTTGATGGAGCTTGCTCTAAAGAAGGATCTGGGGCAGGGGTTCTTTTTGTGTCCCCATCAGGTATAACTTTCAAGTACTCATTTCTATTGGCATTCTAGTGCACAAATGATACTGCAGAGTATGAAGCCCTATTACTAGAACTTGAGGTTGCAAAAAGGCATAGAATCCAACTGTTGAAAGTAATGGGGGATTTAGAATTGGTTGTTTCTTAGGTGAGATCTAAATATGCGTCCAAGAATGATAGATTAAAGCAGTATAAGCATGCTGTTTGGGATGTTATTGAACATTTTGATGTATTTTCTATTAATTGGTTAGAGCGAGCAAAAAATATTATGACAGATTTCCTAGCTAATGTTGCTTTGAAAAATGATGATGCAACGCTAACCGGTATTTCCACTGTGGAAATAAAATCTAGGCCTGCTATTCCTGATAATGTGTACAATTGGCAAGTTTTGCTGATGATGAAGACATTATGAGGTTTATCCAGTGTGTTTATGATTATGATGGACAAAAGATTGATTGTAATGCATTGGTGGAAGTGGTAGACAACAGAAAGATAGTGTTTGGAAATGATGTGGTCCAGTTGGAAACTAATGAAATACCTAAAGGATTGGTGGAACTGGAGAGCATGTTTAGTTATAATGATAGTCATTTACATCAACAGTCTACCACCAAGTTGGAAGAGTTAGAGGAGGTAAACCTGGGAACAGAATCATCCCCTAAGTTGGTATATATTCGAAAGAAATTACCCCCTCATGTCAGGACTAACCTTATTAATTTATTGAAAAGGTATAAGCATGTCTTTGCTTGGTCTTATGAAGACCTAAACACATATAGACAAGATATTTTGCAGCAAGAGTTGACTAAATTGAGAGAAGGGGGGATTATCAAACCAATAAGGCATTCTTCATGGGTCTCGGACTTGGTCCCAGTGAGGAAGAAGAATGGAGATATCAGATTGTGTGTAGATTTTAGGAATCTAAATGTTGCTTCCTTGAAAGATAACTACTCATCCCCAAATATGGAAGCCATGCTACAAAGAGTGACAGGATGTGATCTTTTATCCATGATGGATGGTTTCTCAGGATATAATCAAGTGTTGGTAAAGGAGTCTGAACAGTTTAAGATAGCTTTCACTACTCCATGGGGAACTTATGTATATGTGAGAATGCCATTTGGATTAAAAAATGCAAGAGCTACATTTCAGAGAGCTATGGATGTAGCCTTCAAAGAATTCATAAACATCATCATGGTGGTTTATCAAGGTGATCTAACTTGTTTCTCTAAAAAGACTGATGATCATTGTGGACATCTAGAGAAGGTGTTCAATAAAGCCTTGGAATTTGGTGTATCACTGAATCCCAAGAAATGTCATTTTGGGGTCACTGAAGGAAAGTTACTAGGACACATAGCCTCTAAGGACGGGGTAAGAATAGACCCTGAGAGAATTGAAGCAATCAATAGGGTGTCTGAGCCTAAAAATGTGAAAGGTATCCAATCCTTTTTAGGTAAAGTAAATTTTGTCAGGAGATTCATTGCAAACTTCACAGAGATAGTGAAGCCTATCATCAAATTGCTTAAGAAGGATATGAAATTTCATTGGGATCAAGAAGCTTCAGAAGCGTTTGCTAAGATTAAGAAGGCAATCCAGGAGGCACCAGTGTTGAAATCTCCTGATTATAGTAAGCCTTTTTCTCTATTTTCTTTTGCTTCATATCATATGATGGTTGTAGTATTACTACAAAGGACAATGAAGGATATGAACATCCCATAGCCTTCTACAATATGTCTTTGCAGGCAGTAGAACTAAAATATGAAACCATGGAGAAACAAGATTATGCTCTAGTTAAAGCTATTAAGGCTTTTAGGCCATATTTAGTGAATGCAAATATCATTGCCTATGTCCCACATGCTGCAATTAAAGATATTTTGTCTTAGTCTGAGGTTACTAGGAAGAGATGCAGATAGATTAATAGAATTCAGGAATTCAACCTGGAGATAAAGATCACCAAGTTGGTGAGAGGTTTAGGTTTGGCTAAGCTCATGACTGAGTTGAATCTCATGAATGTAGAAATACACAATGTTGAGGTTAGAGATGTTTTGGTCACTAGTATTGAGAGGCAACCCTGGTATACAGAGATAATCCAAGTTTTGAGAGGTGATACCCTCCCAGAAGAAATGACATACAATCAGAAAAGAACTTTGAAACTCAAGTCCCAAAAATATGTGCTCATTCAGGGTGATCTTTTTTGGAGAAAAAAAGATGGAGAATTACTAATGTGTTTGGATGAATTTCAAGCTAAACAGGTGTTGTCTGAAATGCATGATGGAGTATGTGGAGGTCACTATTCTGCTAAGACTACTACTGGTAAGATAATTCGGGCTGGGTATTATTGGCCCACCTTATTTAAAGATACCCATGCATATGTTCAGAGATGTGACCCATGTCAGAGATTCTCATCCAAGCTCAAGTATGAAGGAGCCTTACCCCTAAATCTAGTCTCTGTAGAAGCTCCTTTTGTCCAGTGGGGCATTGATTTTATTGGATAAATTGTTGAAAAGTCAGGGAGGGGTCATGGATGGATCATAGTGGCCATTGATTATTTCACCAAATAGATAGAAGCCATCCCTACAAGAAGAGCTACTAGTAAAGTCATCATTGATTTCTTGATGGATAATATTGTAACTAGATTTGGAACACCTGCAAAGTTAGTGATGGATAATGCCATGTGTTTCAGATCAGAAGAATTTGTAGGCTTTTGTACTAGTCACGGTATACTCATGTCATACTCTTCACCTTATCACCTTCAGGGGAATGGACAAGCAGAATCCAGCAATAAAAGCCTATTGAATATCATCAAGAAAATCTTAGAAGAGAATAAAAGATCTTGGGATTAAAAGCTGAAGTTAGCTCTGTGGGCAGATAGAATAACAGTTAAGAAATCCATTGGAATGTAACCTTTTGAATTAGTCTATGGTGCCCAGGCTAGGTTGCTAGTAAATAACCTTCTTCCAGTGTATAAGTTTTTGCAAGATGAGGACATGGAGGTATCTCAACCAATAGAAAACAGAATGATCCAAATTGTAGAAATGGAGGAGATTAGGACTTCTGCCCATAAGAAAAATCAGAAGATCCAGTTGTAGTCAAAGTATCTTTTTGATAAAAGGACATCACTAAGGAAGTCTTGAATTAATGACATGGTTCTTCAGTGGAATGCAAAAGGACAGGATAAGGGAAAGCATAAGAAATTTGAATCACTATGGATTGGCCCTTTAGTGGTTTGTGACTTAAATGGTAAGGATTCATATTTATTGAAGAATATGGATGATTAAATGCAGGAATTTCCAGTGCATGGACAATTCCTGAAGCATTATTTCTCTTAATGTCCATGCACAGTAGGTCCTTTGTTTGTACATATTTTGTTCCTTTCTTGTTTTTCTATCTATGTCTGTGTTTTGGTCTGTTCCTCTAGAGTTTTTGAGTTTTCTTGTGTTGACCTTGCGATCAACCATCCCCAGTCAGAGCCACTATTATCACTGATTAAAAATGGGCTTTTCTTTTCCCATGATTGGCTATGGTTTGTTGAATTTTTGAATAGGGTGCAGTTTCAAATGCTTCAACTTTGCTCTAGACCTCAAGGGTGTAATGGTTTGATTTTAGATCCTCTTGTGTTTGTTTTAAACCCTCTGATTTCTAATCTTTCATTACTTTATTCACTTAAGTAATGGGTCGTGGGGTCATAGGAAATCTCCCCCCTTGTTGTTTGCCTAGGCGGTTATGTTAATTAATCAAAAAATTTATGCCTCATATGTTTTTTTCCTAAAGTTGTCAGGCCTAGTAACCAGTGCGCATCTCGCGGATGGATCCACGGCTCGCGTTATTTCGCTAGGCAAAGTTGCGCGTAGTTTAAAACTAGTGAAGTTGCAAAAACCACATGGCATGCCACGTAGATGGTCCAGCTGGTTGTTGACAGTGAGTAAAATGGCGACACATGGTACAAGTCACAATAGTCAATGGGTCAGGATTAAAGGATAAAGGTGGCCCTGGAGGATACAAGTGTTAAAAGTTTGTTGGGGCCCCATGGTTTTTTCTTGGCAAATGAAAAAGTGACAAGTCAGCTCCAAAGGTGACTGGATGGCAGGTATTCACAGTGAGTCAGCGGGCCCACCCCTCCCGAGAGCCTTTTCAGGTGATTAAAAGCTGATCAACTTAAGAGATGATCCAATGGCCTGCGCTATTTCACAAGGGTAAGATACCCGTTCTTTATAGCCCGCAAAATAGCGAGAGTGCACGAGAGCCGTCCACATGTCATGATGACACGTGGTCTAAGAAGAAAGTGTGGGCCCACCAAGGTGGAACCGGTAGTATAAAAGAAAGACACGCGGCCAGTATCAAGTGGAGTGCGAAGGAAATTTCAAGGCCACTGGTTGGGTGCCACGTGGTATCATATAGCCAATAGAGAAGTGGGACCCGACACAGAGCCAAAATTGTTAGTTAATTTAACGCTTGATCAAGTTTCTTTTCATCGGATGGTTGGCGCTATTTCGCAGGACTAAGTTGCCCGATAGTTAAGCTTCGCAAAGTTGCAAAAGAGAAAAATGAAACACTTGCAGGAACATTGTGACCCATTGGAGCGAAAAATATGAATTCTCGTATGAATTCAATCTTGAAGGGATGACCGAAGCATGCAGAATCAATGTTGTAGTTAAGACCCTGAGTACAATATTTGATTTCCTATCAATTGGGTGAAGATATCTTTTAAAGAAATTTGCAGAAGAGCAGATGCAGAGTTATTTTCTTTAGGTATAGAGCAAGTCAGTTCAGTTGCAGAGCAAATTCCTTCAAGCGAAGAACAGGTTCTCTCATATTCTTGCGTAGCAATTCCTATGTAGTGTTTTAGATAAGATAATTGATTCATCACAGAATTGTTTAGGAGTGGTATTCATTTCTTATAAAATTCAAAATGGCTCCTAAAAGAGAGTTTTCTTTCAAAGTTAACTATTTAGAAAGGAGTGTCTGTGATGATTTTTTAGAACAGTTGACTTTGTCAACTAATCAGGCTTCAAAGGCAAAAGAGTTAGTGCCTAAGGCTCCCTGTTTAAAGATAGGAGAAGGATTATATGACAAGGGTAATTGGTTGAGAGACCCATAGGTTGGATTGTCTGGGTTGGGGTTGTTTAAAGTTGGATTTGGAATGAGAAATTCTCCTGCCCTGCAAAACAGTATCTAGGAATTAGATGTTGGGAAATTAGTAGTCCCAGGGGTATTTATGGACACAGATTTGCTGACCCAAATTGCACTCAACTATGATCCAGTCACAAGAAGCATTCAGGATGTAAATGGGAAAACCCTTGTTGAGATTAATGCTGAAGAGTTCAGGATAGCTTTTGGGCTTAATGAGTTCACCAATTTTCTAGAACCTATAAATTTCATATCATTAGCCCAAATTTACTGTGCTCAGAGGAGTCATCTCAGGAATAGGCCTCTCAAGGATTTTTTTGTAAAAATAGGAGGGCTAACAATTGTAGGACCCAACACACAGGAGCCCTTTTCATTAAGTATGTTCACCCTGAGGGCTAAACGAATGTATTGGGCACTTTGCCAAGTTTTGGGAGAAGATGTTGAAGCAAATATGCCGAATCATTACTTGTTAATGATTGCTCAGATTTTGAATCCTTCTCTTGCAATTACATTTGATTATGCCTCTTATATTGCTGATGCTATTCATGGAGGGTTAATAGGAATCAAGAATGGAAAGGTGGATAGGCCTTTCGGATGGTACTCACTCTTGATGCATCTTTTTCTCTTCAAAGGTGGTGATTACTTTGCTAGTGGACTGGACCTTGTTAAGGAGAAGGAAGGAGAAAAAATGTTGGTACAATTATGGAGTACTGTGTTGTCATGGGATAGAGAGGATGCTAGTTTTTTTAAGTTTGATAAATATTTTGCATCAAAAATAAGGACTCTCCTCTACTCTGAGAACCCAAGAATCCCCAAAGTTCTTCTGGAATTCATAAGACCAAAAGAATTCGCAGAGAACATAAAAATTGTTCATAACTGGGGTGACATTTACGTGTATCCACTCTCCACAATTTACAGAGTTTTTGGTTTTAGGGGCACCCCATTTTTGCTACCTTACCAGGTCCCTCTCAAAGTGGGAATCATAGAGATCCTTACACAAATTGGTGGCTTACAAAAGGCAGAATTAACAGGTAGGGGTAAAGGGACTATTTTCTATACAGCTACCATAGCTCACCAATTTGTAATAACAAAAGGAGGATGGAATGGCTTTGAGGATTTCATCAAGCCTTATCATTTGTCCACTGCAGTGTCTAGGTGTGCTGATCCAGAAAACTTCTTCAACGGTATGTTTAGGAAGAAGGTAGCATGCAGAGGTAGGCCTCATCAATTCTAGTTTCCTGAAGACCTCATCAGAAATGAGTTTGATGTAGATGAGCAGGAACTAAGGAAAGAGAAGTGGGTGGCTTATAAGAAAGCCTTGGATTTTGTGCATCAGTTTGATGCCAGCTATGACCCATTATCTAGCTTTTTCCCACTGGAAGAGAAAATAAAGTTTTTGATTGTTTGCTTTGAAGATGTGATGTAGACACTGAAGGAGAAGAGGGAAGTTGTAATCAAGAGAAACCCTAAGAAGGCAAGAATGATCCTAAGTAGGTCAGCTTCTAGCAAGGCAATCCCTCCTGGTGATTACACACTACATAAGAAATCCAATTATAGTGTGCTAATGCCTACAACAGGGGAGCCCTCTACCTCCAAAGGAAAGAGGAAGATACAAGATGTCATTGACATCTAAGAAAGCCCAAAGAAGCAAAGGGTGGGGAAAGAAGTGCAATCAGATACACCTTTGTATTCCCCATCCCAATCCCCTATCCATATAGGAAATGATCAAGCAGCAGCTGAGCACATGCTACAATTAGGTAGTCTAGGGGAAATTGCATGCACTTATGATGAAGTGGAGGAAGGAATGCCAGAAGAACCCATTGCTGCTGAAATGGATATCACAACCACTGAACTCAAAGGCTAGGAGTGGGATCCTAAGATAAAACAGGCAAGTAGTGACTTTTTAGCTGATAACAATTTTGTCACATCAGAAGCATTTATGCAATTTATACGGAAACAACACATAGATAAATATAATGCTAGATGTGAAACAAGAAAGGCTAAGCAGCCCAATAAAGATCTAGCTCTGGTGGAAGAGGAAATAAAGCAAGAGATGATGGAAGAATTCAAAACCATCACCCCTAAGCAGGGAAGAGATATGGTAGTACAAGCTGGAGTGCTTATCTTACCCGAATGGGATATAGCAGATGCCCTGGTATTAGATGCAGTGAGAAAAGAGACTAAACCCATGGAGGGGATTACTTTCAATAAGGACAATGCTGCACTTGTCATGTGGTCTCTCAAGAGAAACGAGAGTAAAAAAAGAAAAGACACCCCAGGGTGAAGTTACCTTGGTGGAATGATGGTGAAGAGAGTGCAGAGTATAGGGGTATTGGAGGCTGCTAGCACTATGTTAGAGACTGCAAAATTTAGTGTTGCAGTAGCAGAGAAGGAAGCCAAAGAGAAAGAGGCCCTCCAAATTAAGTTGGAAATAGTTTTGAAGGCTTATAACAATGCCAAGGAGGAGGTAAGAGGTAAAGATAGCATCATTGCCAAGCTGCAGAGCCAGTTGACTGGACAATACCATCAAGGTGAGTCTTCAACACTGATGATTTCCTCTTCTCCTACAAGACCTCCACCTACTAGCCCTATCATTGAATTTCCACCTTCTCCAGCACCCTCCAGCTCTCAAATGGTTGAAATTACTCCTCAAGAACTGGAAAACTTGAAACAGGCTCAGGCATTATATGCAAAGAAATATGAGGAGAAAGTAAAGGCTACAATTTCCAGTTTTGCAGATACAATAAATGCCTCATTGCTCTACAACAATGTAGGTAAAATTATGGAAATATGGAATGAGCTCAGGAGAGACAAGGCCATTTTGATGCCTATTTTTGACAGATGGAGGCCTAGGGAGCAATATTTAGAGTTAATGTGTGTATCTTGTGATGAAGCAAGGGCCAATCGCATCATTCAATCCACTTCTGATGTCGCTAAAATCTTAGTACAATTAGCAGCAGAAGTGGATAATGTTGATAGGAAGGTAAATTTGTACAAAAAGGAGTACACTGATCAAGTTTTTGAGTTGCTCCCAAGAGTTTTTGCTAGCCCAGATCAGTTAAAGGACAAACAAATGTGGCTTAAGGAGATAGAAGCTAAATTGTCAGCAAGAGTTAAAGGAATTATTGATCTTAATGATGCTTCTTTCTTTGTTGTGACAATACAAGAGATAGAGAAAATTAAGTCACATTATGGTTTTCTCAATTCAGAACTCAACAAAATGAGAAATTTTTGGAAAAGGTTGACTAAGACTAAAGATAAAGTGATTAATTTCTCATGGCCGACAGAAGAGGTGTATGGTGAGTGGAAAACTAAATATTCCACCCATGATCCATAATAGTCAGAAAGCGCCCCTGAAAAGAAAGAAGAGGTTGCAACTGAACAGCTTGTTGAAGGAACTGCAGAGGCTGAAAAGAGCTTGTAACTATTTTCGCGAAAAGCTTGTAACCTATTTATTTTGAAAGAAATGATTGTAACAAACTCTCCTCAAGAAGTCCAAAGCTTTGTGCATCCATGTTGTTATAAATGGATACCAGGACTAGAGAAAAAAAAAGATCACAAAGAATTGTAAGAAAACGTTGCAGAAATTTATCGGAGCTTTTCTAAGTTTAATGGAGAATACTCAAGATTTCTTGTAATATTTCTTGAACTAAATATCAATATACAGACCATCAGTTTTGAGTAAAGCTTTGTGATGTCTTCAAGTGTGTTTACAAATTTATTTACTACTTTCATTCTGAATAATCCAGGGTTGTTCTTTTTGAATGGAATTGCAAAGCAATTTTAGTAGAAGTGTTCATTAGCTTTTCTCTTTAGGAGGGAAATTAAAGATGTGGGGATCACTCATACCAGTAAACTCTTTGGAAGAGACTTTGAATTTTGATGATCATAGTTTAATTTGGAATGCATGAATTCTTGTAGGTGTTAGGCATATACAAGGATTAATAGAAACCAAGCCAATGGGAAGCATAAAGATGTTTTGTTTAAGGAGTCTTATTTGAGTTTGGATGACTCTATGACCTTAGATAAGGCACTGGTATTAATTGAAGTTGTTTATTACATGTTTTGTTGATCGAAATGCTGAATTTAAGTATAATTTCCATTCTTTGTTTTCAGTTGATTTCAAGGTGAATAGATCCACTAGTTTTCTGGACTGGTTTGCTATGGGTTTATGTTTGAAAGTGTGAATTCAATTCACAAAGGTATACCCACCTGGACCTTGACTAAGTACGAAGTTTAGAAGGTTCAATCAAACCTTGTCATATGTTGTCTTGAGAATTTCCTTATCTTTAATGTCTCTTTTGCACCGAGTTTAACTGTATTATTCTAAGGATGTTAAAGGAAATCAGATTTTGAAGACAACACATTCATGTCATTTTTTTAATACTTAACATTGCATATAGTTCATTTTTGACATTAGTTTTTGTTAATCATTTGTATCATTGCATAAATCATAAATAATTAGATTCATTCATGGTATCAAATTGTCCTTGATTATATTAAGCCATTTTATGCATTCATTTAGTGTCGATTATCCATCATCATTTCATTATCCTTTATCATTTATCATTACATACATTCATTTATCTATAGTAAAAAGTACATTCATTCATCCATTATTAAGTATCTTATTATGCTCATTTTTAGGATTCATTCACATTACATTCATTATCCTCTTTTTAATTGCATTAAGGTGCAGTTATTAAAACCAGGAGTTGCATTATCATCACATTATCATTTTTTTTACTTAATCATATTTAAGCATTTAGAATCATAAATCCATTTGTTTCCAAAACATTGGTTCATATCATTTTATATATATCCATTATACATATGCATTCATTTAGACATTATCATATAAACATTTGTACTTTACATTTTGTTTATCCATATTACATTCATTCAAAAACATCTAGATACATATCCATACATAAAATCATTCATTCAACCATTGCATTAACATCATCGCATAAATTATCTCATCATTATATCACAAAAGGAAACACCAAAATCCTATTCCTAAATCATCATAAACATACATCGTCATCATGGCATTACATACATAAAGCATTACATTGAAAATCAAACAAATCATACATATATAAACCTGCATTCATATGTGTGTATCCAACTTCATAAATCATCGTAAAAACATGCATATAAGAAACATCTCATCAAATGCATACATATACACATATCCATCTAAGCAATAACTCATCATCCTGCATAAACATCCATACATATCAACTGCATATCATCAAAATATGGGATCTCCTCATATATATCATCTCATATATTAGAGTACAATGAAGTCTACACAATCGGCTACTAAGAGCCATCTAAGATACAATCCAAAAAATAAACAATGATACAATATATATATATGAAAAAATGCTCTCTCAAATGCCACTCTAGCCAAATGTTGTACCACCATCACCACTTGCTCCCCCACTGGTACTCGCACCACCTGATCCATCTCTCCGTGGAGGCCTCATCGAACCCCCACTCACTCCTACATCCCCTAATCTCTCCCTCCGCAGAGGACCTATCACACCCCCACTGGCCCCCATGCATACCTCTCCCGAATCACTCATGGATACTCCCCTGATCCACTAGGCAGTCCCTGCTGCCGTCCAAACTGCCTCATCACTCTCACCGACACCTATCTCTCTACATGGTATGAGGTCCTCCCAATGAGGAATCGGGTCATAAATACATAGGGCAGTGCCTCTGCATCATCATCCCATGGCTCACACTCTAGGTATGGTCACCATATGACTGCATCTAGATCATCTAATGCTCGTTGCCACCACTCTAACTTCCTCAGGTGGGGTTGACTCATCATGTCGCTATACATAAACATATATGGCTGATCTACTGCATAGAACCTCAGACTCACTGGTCGAGTCACTAGTAGGTGCTCCTAGGCCCAAATATGTAGTAGCGTCACCCCCACTACTAAGGAACCCCTACCCCGATAAACCACCTCATGAAGCTCCTGATATAGGTGTGCCAACACGCATGGCCCCCAAGCATATCGGGTCCCCTCAATAATCATTATCTCGATCACCTACCCCTACCCCATGGCCAAACTATGTGATCACCTGTCAAGACACAGAAGTCCTCCCACGATACCTAATAGAACTAATGGTAGAGGCTCATATAATGCAGCTATCTCCTCCCAGGCAATAGAGCCATCATCAATAAAAACATCCTCATCAAAGAACCTCTGAACTGCAAGGGTCCCCTAGGATCTGTCATACGTGACCAGCTCCCCTCGAATTAGAATCCATTGGATGCGCCACACATCTTCTAGGGTCACTGTCATCTCCCCTTGTGCCAGATGGAAGGTGCACGTCTCGCTGTGCCACCACTTGGCTAATGCTGTAATCAATCTATGATTCATCCGAATCATGGGCATGTCCATCACCTCATACAATCCAGTCACAGAAATACAATCTATCTCCATCTCTATCAATCGATCCCGCAACCCTTGTGTCATCGGATGTCTCTCGTGTAGCTACAACACGCCTAGATCTTGCACAAGGACATTCATCACTCATCATCAGTTGTTTTGTTTCAAACTTTCTTAAGTTTAAACCTAGACTATCAACAGATACTTTGATCAAGTATCTTCGGGTCTCAATAGGTAAGCAATCATGGCAACCTTGACTTCAATAGGAATTTATGCTAAAAATGACCTAAGTCTCATCAGGCTACTATGATTCAAAACAACTCCCACTTCACATCACCATCCATCCATCATTAGCATCAGGAGATTTTTTTCATACAAACTGCGGCATCTATTTATCCTAAAACAAAAGCGCTATTTTACCAACAAAAGCGCTAGTTTCTCAACAATAGCACTAAACCCTAACAAAAGCACTCAATAAGCTATCCAATAGTGCTCAAACTAAAAACGTGCTAAAACAACTACATAGTAGCACTAATTCAAAATAATAGCGCTTAATTAAGTACTCAATTGCGCTTATTAATCAAATAGTGCCTAAACATGCATACAATAGCGCTAAAACATTTCAAAAGCACTCAAACAATAGGCCAATAGCGCCACTATGGCACAATAACGCTAATTAATTGGGCAATAGCACCAAAACATAGTTTCAGCGCTATTGCTCCGACTCAACTTGGACTCAGCAAAAAGCCTATCAAAAATGCATAAAAAATCAAAATTCAAATTTGCGTACCACTGGTCCATAGTCGTCTGGCCACTGGAACTGACGGACTCGCTCAAATCTGTGCTCTATAATCAATACTGGCATCCTGACTGCTACTCGCTCCTCCAAAAGGTCATTATTAGAGCTTTGGTTTTACACTGGTCGCGGTCACAAATGATCCTGTTTTCATCCCTTTCACCCCAATTATACCCTTTGCCATCACCATAACTTCCCCCCGCTCACCGCCGTGGTCCCTGTGAACTTCTCGAGCCTCCCATTTCTCCATTTTCCCCCCGATTTCTTCTATTTTTACCCGTATTGCTCACTTCTTCTCTTCTAACACCCTACCAATTTTCATTCTTTTTCAAGAGATCGCCCGATTTTTTGAAATTTTTCAGCCCATCTCTCGAGGGGGCATATCACCCATTAAATTAATATTTTATGGGGCATTTCTTCACACCTATTTTTCTTTCTTTGAAACGATGCGATAAACTGCACTGTCTCAAAGAGGGGCAAATGTAGTCACACAAATCTGTCTAGCTTAATTAAATAAATATTCGCTATTTATTTGATTAAAAATCCACTAGCCATCAGTTAATTAAATTAATATTTAATTAATTCATCTCCAAACATTCTCCTATTAATTAAATAAATTATTCAATTTATTTTAATTAATTCATTAAACCAAATTCACAATCAATTAAACAAATAAAATCTATTTATTTAATTAAATCCCCCTTTTCCTCTTTTAAATAAATTAAATAAAACATTTATTTAAATCATTATCCCCCCCACTTGCATTTTCCTACAAAAGCAACTTGCACACATTTATTTGAAATAAATGAATTTTTATTTTAATAAAATCCTATTTTCCCTCACCCACCAAATCCAATTGCATTCCTAAATCCCCTTCTAAATTCTTCTAACCTCTTCCTAATTAGCCTAATCCATCTCCTAATTATTGTCACATTCCTAAGCAAAATGGAGTCACTTCTCAAAGACTTCAAAAGTCTTTGAAAAACATTTAATGCTTTGTGTGTTAAACAAATTAACCTCCAAAGTCTTCCAAAACCACTAATGGCTCTTACATGACCATTTATGGCTCTTACATAACCATTTATGGTTATTTCAAACTTGTCTCCCCAAACATTTATTGCTTTGACCATGTTTATCCCTCTTGCCCTTTGCATAAGAGTTTATCCATTGGATAAAAGCTTTATTCTTTGAAAAAAGAGTTTATTCATTCAACTAACCTTGACCTTAACTCCCAAGGTCATGTCAAGCATTTAGTGCTTATTCCCTCTCCTCTCAATCTATCTCACATTGACACTTGTCATCCTGGGATCAGGTTGAAAGCCCTCACATGGATTTGAAATCATTCAATCCCGACCCTTGTTGAGATTGCTCAATCTCAACCATCCATTGCTCCATTTTTCCTATAAATAGAGCCCATTTCTTCATAATCCAGATCCTTGAAAACTTGGATGCATTTAACCTATAGGCATTTTAGAGAGCATTTAGCATAGCAAACTAATATCTTGTTATTTTGGTTAAAATCAATCATTTTAATAGCATCTAGTATTTTAGCTTTTCATTTTACATTTGGAGCAAAAGTACTCAAATCTCAATCCTCCATAAGCATCCATAGTGCAAAAAGCTACTGAGAGCTACACTATTTTGGAACTTGAAGAGGAGAGGAACAAGGGAGAAGGAGCTAAGGGCATGCTAAGAGGCATTTGGAGATGCCTTATTATCTTTGTTTCATTTGTAAGATATATTAGCATGATTTTAGTATCTCTTTTGATATGCCTGTTTAGATTAGTTTTTGATTAACTAACACTAATAATTTCTTGTGTCTTGTGTTGTTTGTCATTTGCTAACCTTGTCCATTTCACAGTGTATCACCTCTAATTCAACTGTGAAAGTTTTAGCAGCATTCAAATTAGCAACCCTTTGCCTACAAATCAAGAAACTTATTTCCAATGGCACTGAATTAATAAAACAACATTTGAGGTTATCATCTGAAGGTATTTGGTTAACCAGAATCTTGTGAAGAATCTTATCAAATTGTGCTATGAAGTCCCTCATGGATTTAGGTAGTTCCTTTTTCAACTGGGATAACTGAGCTAGAAGGGAGTGTTCATCTTCAGCTACCTTGAATCTAGATTCAAATCTTGTCTTCAAATCCTACCAAGTCGTTATCACACTATTTGGCAAATGGTAAAACCAATCAGTTGCTACTCCTGTCAGTGTCTGGATAAACAACTTGATAGCCACATCTTCATGTTGAACCGCTATTACTCCACAGGCTACACTGAAAGCATTCAAATGCTCATCTATAGTGACCATCGCATCCCCGCTAAATTTAGGCAAATGATCCCTGGCAGCCTTTGGCAAGGGGTTAAGGTTCAAGCCTAGGTTCAATGGGCCTACAACTTCCCCACAAGGGTTATTGGCCACCATTGGAAGTATAATATTAAGGGGAGTAGGGTTGAATGAAATAGGTATGGCAGCATCGTGCAGGACCAATGCTTGACAAACTGGAGATGCAGGTGATGACGACAAAGGAGATGGAGGTCTACTCCTTGCCCTTCATTAGGGAGAGAAGGTGGATTGGAAATTTAGATTCTGCAATTCTTCAAAAATAGGATCAGAAACCCCCCCTCTCCTTTGGGATCTAGTATATGGCCTGGAGTCCACTATGGAACAATCAAGGCAACAAATGTCTGGGAATCTGGAATTGATTATCAGGGACGTGGATAAATAAAACCCTAGGGACTACTATCCATTCAATGACTAACACAAGCTGATCCGATTGTCTTTCTATTTCGCTAAGAAGAGCACTAATTCTATCATATTCTACTCAACTTCTTCTATGCCTCCAGGCTAGAGTATCCAACTTTGAGGTAATGTTACTTTGTTCCTCTTGTACCCAGTTTAGATTTTGTTGCAAGAAAGGCAAAAACCCTTCAAGAGGCAATACCATTTATTGAAAATAGAGTACACTAAAATGACGATCTAGTTTTATAATCAATTATTCTCTTCGCTCCTCAACAGAGTCACCAAAAATCTATTGGTAAATAGATTTATCTTTCCTAATCTATTCATTTCAAAGCACTGTGAAGCATAGGAAAGCAAGCAAATTTTATACCAAACAGTTGGAAAATCATCTAATTGATTAACCTCTAAATTTAGGTACAACTCCCTCTAGTGAATATTCATTTGGCTCCAAATTACATACAATCAATAGGATGTTTTTCACCAGAAAGCACTTAAAGGCAATTGCATACACCAGTCAATACCAAATGAATGCAAGCACTGATCCATATATAACTTTCTATATAAAGCCGATAGACTTCATACGAACACTAAAACAAAATGGAAATAAAACTTATAAAAATGAACTTAGCCAATAGTTTTCTGCACATATAGAAAGTATAACAGCCACTTCATCGAAATAGATTTACATAGAAATCAGACTTCAAAATCAAACACAAAGATTTGAAATTGAAAACAATTGTTAATAAGATTTCACATTCACTAATGATTGTCTACTTTCTTCATACACAAAATATTCTTAGCCAATCTTAAAGATAGTTTTTCTTCCAAAAACTTAGTGAACCCTTTTAAATTCATTACATAAGATATTTATAGGTCTCGAGACCCAATAGTTCTTTTAACCCAAGTAAAATTAACTTGTAAGAGTTAATAGAAAGCAACCCTAACTGTATAACCAAAATTTAAAGAAAATAACTAGACTCACTGGCAAACAACTGCCAGCAGTGCTAGTCATATAGTTTGCTCTGTTTTAGTGTGATCACTCGGGTTGGTGTCTTGGACAGACACCATCACCGCCTTGGCCATGCTCCACTCTCGGTGCACTTTTGAAAACTCTTGGATTATAGCTACATGTGGCAAACTGATATGAATAACTCTCTGCTTCTAGAGCTCCTTTTTCCTCTCTACCATTTGCACTTTATCTTTGTGTGAATCCAGATGATCGAGGTAAATGGTGAGCATCGATTCCACTTTAGAGATATTCATAAAGTCTTCCATAGACAAGGATTTTTCTATCTTGATCTATCTGATGTGGTTGCCGAATTGGTTAATCATCTCTATAGTGTCTTCCAAAGTTTCACTATCCTCCTTAAGTAATTGGACATCTACGTAGTGTAAGTCCTTCTGCATAGTCACCCTCAAGGCTGTTAACTCACCATGCAAACTAGCTGACTCATTATAACCCTACTCAATTATTTGGTTGTGTCATTAAATACTCTCTTTGCAAATGAACATTACATCTTCATTTAGTCCTGATACTTGGTTTTCAGCAAGAAAGTTCATCAGACCATAATGCTGAATATCCCGCATCTGCTTCAAAATCACTGCCCATTTAGATTTCTCCTTCTGCCATGAGACCAAGTTGAAGTCCAAGGATTTGGTGACCTCATTGGCATCCTTGAAAATCTGGACCAATTCCTTTATATAATTAGTTCCTTGGTGCATGATCGAGGTGAGCCACTCTGAGAAAACCTCAGCAATCATCCTGTTTCGCTGAACTTCATCCAAGAATTTTTGATTGCTAGGTGATTTTGGACTAAACAGACTCGAATGTTGGGACAATGGCAAGGGGCTATTCTACAAAGAATGGATATACTGGGCCATTTGTGTCAAACTTTGTTTCAACTCGGCCTTGTCCCTCTCATCCTTCGAGGTACAGGAGAGAATTTGCTTGGTGGAAGTCTCCAAGTGCTTCCATCCACAGCTCTAGGTCTGATCCCCAAATCTATTCATTCAACAACATAGTTTGCTTCTAAAGCCATAGCAACATCTTTGTTAGGCTTGGGTCTAGCAATTTCTATGGTCCAATGCTTCGTGTTTTCATCAAAGTCAATCATTGCCTTTGTTTTTAACTTTTTGGACTTTGTAGACCTTCCCAGACATTTTCCCATGACGTCCTCCATCGATACTAAAATCAGAACTACATTCCTTTTTCTGGTGATTGAATCACTTAGCCATTTTGGTGCTAGGGTCAATTCTTTTGAAGGCATGAGTGGAAACCCTGCTGAGGGTGGCGGCATGGCATGGTCTATATGGGACTGGATTTCGAGTGCTCCTGAGTTCTGAAAGATAGCATCTATGTCAATTGAAACCTTGTCTGCTTCAAAAATAGGGGATTTCATCTTGCTCAGTTTTTCCTCTGGGTCCAAATCCCGAATGAGGTGAGAAACCGGCAGCTTGAAACCCTTCTTGGATCTCGATCTTGTAACTCAGCCAGCAATAGATAGCTCAACCCTGAAATGGGAATGTTAGTCACAACAGAAGTTTTACTTGCAGGACTCCTCTTCCCACTTTTGCTTCTTAAACCAGTTGCTCGTGTCAGATGAAATCGAAAACTCCTAAGCCAATTCTCCATCCTACGGGTTACATTGAAAGTGCGTCTCTGAATACTATCCACCATCTTCTTGCTCCAATCTACTTTAAGAAGAGGTTCATAATGGACCCATTTCATAAACTCTGAGTCAAGTATGTCTTCATCATCGGTGGTGACATTCGAGGTATCCATGGGCAATTTAATGTCATGAATTTGCCTCAAATTTAGTCTAGACCAACTCCTTCTCCGTACTTCAAATTCATCCTTACAACCCTCCCAATAATCTTCTAACTAGGGAACATGTTGATTAGGTACCACTTTCTTTACATACTGAGCAATGAAACCCTTGCTATCAAAGTTATCTCTTTTTACAAAGGACTTCAAATGAAACCTTTTAAATTCAAGTTCAAGATTCAATGCATCAGAAACAGACCTACAACTATAATGGCCTAAATCAATGTGAAAAAATTCACTTGTGTCAGAGTCCTCACCATAATCTTTCATGACATAAGCAAGTTGTCTAGATACTTTGATCAAAATGCAGGAATCTGAAACGTACCTAGGAATTCTAAAGGGTTCACCCTTAAATCCTCTAACTCTTAAATAAGTGAAATGGCTGAACTGTATAAAGAAACTGCCATATATGTTAACAAGCTCACTTGCTTCTGGAGATATTCTTCTATGCAAATTACCCTATAATTCAAAGGTCAGCCTTCTAGTGAAAACATCATTCCAATGGAGATAATCATCAACATGCCCTTTCAAAGTTAGATTAGGATGATACTCATAAATCCTCATGCCTTGAACCCATTTTACATGAGACAACTCCAACCACTCTCTCACACAAGCAAGCATATATAACAAATAAGATGACATATAAAAATTAGGCATTCCAAGATAATTACTTAGTCCTTCATGTAACCTTTCTGCAATAATGGTTCCCCAGTCAATGAACCGACTTCTATCTAGAGTGACATGAATGAAGAAATACATCCAGTCTTCTTAATAAAAAGAGTGGGAATTACCCTTCACCCTACTCAGTAGCATGACCAAGTCTCACATTGCTGGAATTAAATGTTCACGAGTTAAAGGTCTCCGCAGCCTCGAGCCCCCTTTTTGGAATCTTAAGAGCCAATTCCATGCAATCATAGTTCTATAATATTGCTTCTTCTCAGAGAAAATCCCATAAGATTTACCAATGGTCCAATCTTCATAGGGTTCTCGGTGTGGAATACCCATGGCTGCCATTATCGTCTGTCTATCAATAGACAACAAGACTTCACCATCGTTCTTCCTTATGCACCTATTTCCCTTGTCATAATGATTCATACATTCTAAGACTAACTCAGGGCAGGGAGCAGCTATGGGAAAGGTAGCGGCTTCTAATAATCCGCTCTGAGCAACATCTCTCATCATGGGGTCTGCGGTTGAATTTTTTACTCTCCAGAAAGACATCTAAATCTAGCTGAACCAGTGTTGTATCACCCAAATCCAGTAAAGAGCTTACGAGGGAAGATGAGCTCATCAATTTGGGCAAAGCAGGCCTCATATTTTGGTTTGTGGTTTGTCTGAATCAATCCCAGGAGAAGAAGGAAAGTGAAAACAAAAACAAGAAGCTAGAAGAACACCCAGATCTTTTAAAACAAACAGCAGCAATTTAGAAAATTGTTGAACATACCTTCCTTTGTCCTCTATAAACCTCTATCGCAGCCTATTTTGCTGCTCCAAAAACTCCTTCTCAAAATATTCTCAAGAAAATAATAATCCCATAGAGACAACTACCCAGTTTTAAAGTCGAGAAAATCTTACCCATCATTACTAAAATTGCCTTCATTACTCCTTATTCATGTGACCTTAATTTGAAATGATTGCGCTAAGGTACACTTTAACCGTTAAGTCACTTCCCCTCTGACACAACAGATCTTCACACATACTTGCCATAAATGACAGATTTCAAATTATTAGAGAAAGAATATTCCTTCCATTGGCGGCCATCTATCATGTTTTAAAAGTCTGCACCGTCACCATGTGGCACATCGCATATCTTTCAAGGAACCTATACATAAAACTTAGAGCCTTGTGGAACCATCACAAAATGATATTAACATGACAAATCTTGAACCTTGAACTTTCAACCAAAAAGTTTCATGTTCAAGGTTCAAAGAATACAAAATGCCGACAAGAACTAGCAAAGCCTAAACTTGCATGGGAGGAAAAAATTTGAAACAACACCTGTTGAACTTTGAACCTTGAACCAAAAAGGTTCAAGTTGAAGTTCAAGGTTCAAGTTCAAGGTATTGGAACCTAACAAGGGCCAAATGACATAAGCAAATATTTAAGCAAGTTCTTGACCGATGAATTAGACAAGAATTATTTCATACACGGACACATATGGAATGAAAATTTAATATGGGCCCAACACCTAGCAAAGGTGGATGCCAACAAAGGGGCCATGTGGAGGTTAAGTGGCATGCATGCACAAGTTGGCATGTTAAGCCAGTAAAGTGTCAGGTGGCAAGGTAGATAGTGATAGGTCAACATTTATGTCAACTATGTGATTCATTGGATGTGAAGTAGAGGTTTATTATTCGAGGTCAGGTGGACAACAGAGATCCAACATAGACATTTTGACTAGATTGAGGCAAGTAAAGGAAACCGCGAAGTCATTCTTGGTGATCAACCAATAAATCCGCTGATAGGTTAAATGCAGACTATTAAATGAGGAAGGTGTGTTCTGGAAGGCACAACAATGGTGAGATTGATTGATGAGTTATAGTTCATCTATCAAGGTGATCATATCTCATGAGATCTGATTACATTTTTTTTCCCTCGAGGTCGATGAAGAAACCCTAACCGCCCAAAATTTGAATTGGCTTTTAGCGGGAAAACCAAGTTATAAATATGCAAGCTAAAATTGATGAAGTGGGTCACTGGATGAGAGAGTATTGATGTTAAAGGATTGAAATCAGTCAAGTTCTCATCAAGAAGAAGAAGAAGAAGAGACTTGGTGCGAGGAAGAACAGGGTTGAAGTGTTCAATCGACATCAGTGAAGCTACCGACAGTCAGCCATTGAGTTTGACAGAGGAGTGAATCAGTAGTAGCCAAACTGATAGAGAAGGAAAGGAGAGAACCAACATAGGGTAGTACTGGTGGAGAGCAACAGTGTAGCAGAGAGAACTGGAAAAGACAAGAACCGTAAGAGAAGGAGAAGAGGTTGAACCAGTAAGGTTGTAACAGGAGATAGGGTTGTAGTAGTGAGTGGGTGATTAGAGAATTGATAGTGAACTAGATAGAAGATTTGGTAGAGGGATTTACAGAAGAGTTACAAAGTTCATTTTTAATATGGCTATTACTTTTGTAATTGATTATGTTTATTGAAGATCATTGAGTTGGAGCTCAGTGTAGGGGTTGTAGATCCTTGGTTTGGTGCCCTAAATCAGGAGTTGTAGCTCCTTGGGTTGATGCCCTAAATCAGGGGTTGGTGCTCCTTGGGTTGGTGCCTTAAATCAGGGGTTGGTGCTCCTTTAGTTGGTGCCCTAAATATTGTAATTAGAGTTTTACTGTGAGGCAGGATTGGAGAAGTAGACTTTAGAAGCATTTCTCACCTAGGTTTTTCCCATCTTGGGTTTTCCTCATATGTGTTGGTGTTATGTGATGTCCCTTGTGTGTAATTGCATTGAGTAATCTCTCCTTATCATACTAGTAAGTTATCTTGGCTTTAGTATGTTAACCAGTACACATACTTAGGATTTTAAGGGAAAAGAAATCGAGAACCACTAATTCACCCCCCTCTCAGTGGTACATTGTGTCTAACATGGATATATGTTGGAAGATGTATTGAGATGTTTATTTAGATCTCACTTTTTCTGTGCGGAGATTCACACGGAGTATTTTGCATTGGAAGTAGTTATGTGGCCGATTAGATGATCATATCTACACATTATACTTTGTAACGTCTTTTGAATGTCCTAGCATGTATGAATTGTTGGATCATTAATGGAATGATTTATCATGATATGTTTTTTTTCCCGCTTTCTTCTAGAGTGGACCAATCTAATTATTTTAGGTTCAGGTGGATTATGTTGTGTAATATTACTTATTCTATTTTGGTCAACCCTTGATTAGGATTTAAATGTTGTATCTCATATATAAGATGTGCCAATGGATTAATTGAATATGGATGGGAAGTGAATTATATGATAAGTGAATGTAAATAATTTGAAAGAAGATTTGATTTTGTGGTGATGCAAAAGTTAGCTTGAGAAGAGCTTTGAAGCCGATAATCTCTATAAGACAGTGAGATATGATAGTGGAGAATAACAAAGATGTTTTCCATGTTATTGGTCACTTGATTATTGTTCAAGAACAATTTCATGATCAGGAGAATCCTTCTTAATTTTAGTTCAACTATTTCATTAGTTTTTGATTGACAGTGAGTCCTTTGGCACCAGTTTGTATGTTATCCTAAAGAAGTGCTCTTTAGTTATACAAGCCCTTCTTTAATATTGCTTAAGGTAGTGTGCCTTAGTTTTATATGTCCTTTAGGTGTTGGTACTCCTTGACTGCAAGCCTAAAATATTATAAACATTGTTATTTATATTATGACCTAGATTCTCACTGTGGCTTTTCCCTATTTAGGTCCTCTATGTAAATCTAGTGTTCATGTTTTTCATTTTTTTTGCTTGATGTGCTGATGATTAAAGTGTTGATATTAAATAAGTTGACTAATACTTATTTTTGAAGTTTTGGATTGATTCGCTCCCACTCCCAGTCATGTTGGGTGTTCAACAAAGAAAAGGGATCAACTATACTAAGATAGGAGAGGAAGTCACTAGTTAGAATTATATCCCTCAAAGCTAACCATGCAAAATATATTGCCTTCTAGAGACCAACTTTTGCCTAGCATAAAGATAAGTATCTAGAGTTGTTATGTGAAAATGATTCCTTTAATAATTTATACCCAAGCTTCACTGGGTAATTATTATTATTATAAGGAGTCCAGATTAAACGGTCCTAGCCATCTTTAAAATGAATGAATATTATCTTGAGCATATCTTGAAGGAGAAATCTTTGGTCTTCTAGAATAGAAATGGATGACATGTTTTTCAACAAAGCTAACTTAATCCCATTGTTCTCTTCAATACTCAAATAGTCACAAACCTTGATAACCCAAAGATCTTTGAGAACTTACTTTTCTACAACTAAACCATCCTAAATCTCTAGTGGAGGGAAATTATTCCAAGAATCTTCCCCAAATAAATCCTCTTTCCCAATATGTATTACCTAAGACATATAGAGAAGGAACACCTCTCTCCTGATGATCATAAAATCCCATACTTGAGATCTTGATGGAGGGTTAAGAATTATAAAAATATAATCTGGATCATTTGTATCTAGATACTTGGCCTTCAAAATTGAATTGCAAAAAAAATTTCAGACCAACTTGGCTCAAAGCACTATGTTGATATCTTCCAAGTTGTAAATTTTTGCACAACCTAACCCTTTAATGATAAAAACTTTATCCCAACCAAGGAGGTGAATTTTTTTCTTAGACTCCTTACTACCATTTCAAGGAAACCTTTTCAAATTAGTTTCTATAGTGGCTAAAATACCCTTTGGGATTCCAAGATTAGACATGATATAATTTGGGATTGTTGTCAGGACTTACTTGACCATGAGGATCCTTCCTAAAAAAGAAAGACATGTGTATTTCCATGATAATATCCTTCCTTGAATGTTCTTATGAATCTCCAAACAAAATGAGCCCTTGTTATTTCCTACAAATAACGAAATGCTTGAATACTTACAAGGAAACACATCTTGTCTAAAGTCTATGAAGTTTGATAGCCTATTAGAAATTTGAGGAGAACAATTTTGAAAGAAGATCTTCAATTTTAATGCATTGAATTTTTTTATCACAATAGGAATTTAGAACATCTTTAATGATTTGAGCCTCTAACATTGTTTCTTCCCCATATAGAATGGTGTCATCAATAAATAAACTATGAGTAAGGGAAAAATCTAACTCAAGTATTGCAATTCCCTTCCATAATTTTAATCGATGCTTTGAAGCAATGCACCAACTTAATGTATTAACCAAAATAATAAATAAATAAGGAAACAATGGATCCCCTTGGAAAAATCCTTGCATAGAGGAAAAGAAACCACAAGAAGACCTATTAATCAATATAGAGAGTTTCACACTTGAAATACAAGATATAATCCATTTACACCATGTGTTTGCAAAACCAAACCTCAAGTGAACCCACTCAAGAAATACCTAGTTGTCTCTATCATATGCCTTCATCATGTCTAATTTGATAATCACTACTTCAATTTTATATTGATTAATGGAAAGCAATACCTCACAAGAAATTAAGCCATCCTTTGTTGTTTCTTTACCTGGAACAAAGCCCCATACTCTTTTGATATTAACAAAGAAATTAGCATAGGCAGTCTCATAGTTATTGCCTTAGTGAAGATCTTATAAATTGTAATACAAAGATAAATAGCCTGAATTTTGTAAATGTGACTGGAATATTCAATTTAGGGATAATAACAATTGATGTGGTATTAAATTGTTTAAGGATATTTCTAGTACATCTAGATTCTTCTAAGGCTATCTAGATATCTATCACCAAGAAGTCCCAATAGTTCAAAAAAAATGAGGTAGTAAAACCATTAGGGCCTATGACTTTTTTGTGGGGCAAGGTTAAGACCACTAATCTAACCTCTTCAAGAGAGAAATTCTTGAGTAACTCAATATTGTTCTGATTTGTAATTAAGTGAGGGATATTATCCAACAGTTCATCAATCTCTTGTCCCTCAACAAATACTTGACTAAGAGTAGCAAATAGATTAGAAAAGAACTTAACTGCCTCCTACTAAATCTTTTTTAATTATAAGTATCTATATTAAATTGCATTGTTACATTATTAATAATTTTATATGAAATACTTCATTAAACATTTGGTGTATTATTCACTTCTATGAATATTATATACTTTGAGTAGTAGGACCAAATAAAATCCTCCATTTAATTATTATGAATATTATTATTGTCTATTTTTAGAAATGTGATAATGCTTATCAAAATAATATATAGATATTAAAATACATAAATTTTATAAGAATATTTTTTTATTTTAAATAAACTATTAAACTTATATTACATTATAATCATGCATATAATTTTTATAATGTTCAGAGCTTACTTTTATTATATTAAATTATAGTTCTATAATCATATCTATTATGAATGTTCCAAATGGTAAGATAATGACCATAAAATCCAATTAGTTTATATACAACCCATGAAAGCAGTTAAATAAAGGTAAAGGAGATGAATGTAGGAGTAAGAAAATAAATTATACCCTACATAGTGAGCACTAGAATTAGTGCAAGCATGTTTCCTTTATTCTTTAGGATTTTGTTCTGAGTGTGGTCATGTGTATAGCCAAATGCACATGTAGTTCTCTTTCTCTTCTAGAGCACATAGAGTAGTATAAGGTGCCAAATTGTCCTTAATTAAAATAATTGGTTTGTGTCTATGTCCTCTTGTCAAAATTTAGGACCCAATAAGAAAAGGGTCCTGAACTTAGGAAACATAAAGAGGAAGACTATGAAATGTGGTGAAGCTAATAATTAAATTAAAAGTACCATATATGAAATAGAGCAATTGGTAGTAAAAATATATTAAACATGAAAACACACATCTAGGGGATAATATAGGATAAGGAAAAGGGATAAAAATGTTAGAAAGTTCAAATAACTAGAAGAAAACTAAGAGGGAGGGGTGAATCAGTTGTCACAGATTACCAGAACATTTAGTAATGAAAACTTTAATACTAGAACCCAAAACATTAATACCAAAATGCCTAAACCAAATACCAGAATAGCAGTTAAACCAATTGTAAAGCAGAAAATCGTGATCGAACCCTAGTTGCTCTCCCCTCTTCCAACTCCAAGGAGAGAGAAGGGAGGTTGCTAGGGTTGATGGTTTTCACTTCGGAGACTTTACATTCAAAAGAGGGGTTGAAACCCACAAGATCCAATCCCACGCAATGCAAGATTGGATGCTAAATGAGTTTCAAGGGTTATGATAGCAAGGCTACCCTCTTTTGTAAAGAATGTGCATAGAAGAATTAAGATAGGAATGCATAGAAAGTGAGAAAGATTCACTTATAAACTGAGATAGGAATACAGTATGAAGCTACGGACCTAGAATTAGCAGTAAAATGTCGATACGGCGCTGTCCTACAAATTTGAGCGAAAGTTGCTAGGACGATGGCGCCCGAGCGCCACGGTCCTCCGAAAAATCCGCGAAACGAAGGGGGATCTGTTCGTCTCTGCACAAGGATTCCAGATCTTCAATTTCAGCCACGCACCTGCAACCTACACATAGAAAAGCGAAGACGATTGGGGGGTTAGGGATTAGGGGTTTGCCTTTAGGTCAAACCCCGGTTTTGGAATTAAACAAGAAATGAGCAATGCTGTAAATGTAAATGTCTGTAATGTAAAACAAGTACTAATACCTTGTTGTAAGGATGTTTGTATCCTTATGTGCAAAGGTATAGATGTTGTATGTTGTATGTTGTAGTAGTATGTAGTAAGTGATCTCCTCTTCAATGGTTGAATCCTTGTCTTGAATGCAACACTTAGCCTTGAATGGAGACTTGAAATGATCAATTGCTTGAAGGAATGCTTGAATGCTTGAATGCTTGAGTATAGTTTCCACACTTGTACACATATGACCTTCTTACTTTTTCTCTCTACCCAAAATGAGAGAGAAAATGTAGTTTATATACTTGCCAATTAGGGTTAATAGACTGATTTTTTTGACCTTAGGCCGACCAGGAAATAATAATTTCCAATTTGCAAACATAAAGACCCGAAGTCCCATAGGAGACCGGGCCCAAAATAGGGCCAGGGACCAGGGCACTGGGTGCCATGGTCCTGGGGGACCAGGGCACTAGGCGCCGTGGTCCTGAAGGACCAGGGCGCTGGGCGCTCTGGTCCCACCTCCCGGGACAGCAGGGTGCAAAGGAGGTTCAGGCCAAGGTGCTTGAAAATGCAATTTTTGGTGTCATGGACAAGTTTCGGGGTCTCCATTCAGGTTCCGTGTTGCATCGCCATCGTGAAGACCGAAATGCAATCAAAATTGCAAGTGTCACAATTTTAGGACGCTACATTTAGCCCCCACTTTAGCGGGAGTATGTATGCTCATACTTCCGGTAAAGTACAAGGAAACAATATTGAAAGACTTTCACCACGTCAAGGAGGCAAGACACACCAAGCCCCCAGTGGACTAACGATCTTACGACTTCGATTGACAAAGTAAAAGGGAAGATCACGAGGGAGAACCATGACTGTCAGTAGTAAGATTCCCTCACTATGAGTCATGCAAGAGAAATACCGAAAATTTTCAAGGCAAAGCTGAGTTCTCCAAGAAATTTTCATGTATCCTGAAGGGATAGACAGGGTGTATGCCCCCCTACGTTAAAGCGATCGCACACGCCTCACCGGGGGTGATTGCTTTAAGGTAGTGATACATATAAGAAATGAGAAAGGAGCACGTTATCACAAGGATTTAGCTCCCAAGTGTGAGATAAGCCCAAGGATAATAGACACAAAACACAAAGCACAAGGTGACTTCGCTTTCCTCGGGGTCAGTATGCTGTATGATAATTCATGTATATATATCATATGTATGTATGCATAATTGTTCTTCATTCCCCAATCAAGGAAGGTCACCTAGAAGAAGGGAACACATGTGTCTTTTGAGTCAACATGAGAGAGATCGAGAGATCTCAATGCTTTGCATCGTCCTCAAGTAGACAACACTAAGGACAACAAATAGAAGAATGAGAATAACGTATAGAAGAAGTAACACAAGAGAGGAGGAGAGAATCTTCTATGCTAATGTAACTAGTCTAGCACGTCATCTACCCCCCAATCTTGCTGATCAATGTTTTGGGAAGGCAGGGAACACGCTAGAGGAGGAACATTCAACACAGCAGATGGAGCTATCACAAGATCCAAACAAGGGCTATGTTCATGTCCCAAGCCACATTGTTCTTGTCTAGGAGCTAGGATAAGTGCTTTAGAAAATTCATTAGATAAATGGTTATCAATATCAACAAGTTCATATTCACTATCAGAAGCAAGAGGAGTAACATTTTCATCATAAATAACATTTTCATCTATAGCATCATCAAGATTTATAAAAATAGGGTCTTTAATTCGCATAGGATCAAGACCATCATGCATCTTATGTTTAGGAGATTTTGGAGAAAATGGAATAATGCTTGTTGAAGGTGTTTTTGGAGATTGCAAAGTTTGAGAAGCAGCTGCTTGAGCTCTAAGACGATGCTTTCGTCGGCGTTCACGTGCAAAACGATTTCGTCTAGTCTTAGTAGGAAGTGGAGAAGATTGAGGAGGAGGAATGTTCTCATCCTTATCACTTGGGTGTTTAGGTTGTGGTCTCTTAGGCTGGATAATAGGAGAAGAGGAAGGTCTCTTCTCTCCATAAGAGGAAGGAGGAGGAACTACTCCATATAAAGGAGGAATATTTGGTTTTGGAAGGAGACCAAGTCCATCATGATGAGGAGGGATAGGTCTACTTTTAGGAAGTTTATTAATCATAGGCATAGTCACATCCATAGGGATGGGTTGGGAATCTTCTTGAGGAAAGATATTAGTTTTATCTTTCAAAGGAAGAACTTCCTTCTCAAGAACGATAGGAATATCAAGTTTGGGTGTTCTAGGTTCACTTAAAGATAGGATCATATCTGTTTTCCATTTTTGATAAGATTTGAAAAGATGATCACTTCACGGAGGAAGGGATTGGAATTGTTTAGGCCAAAAGTAATCAATAGGAACGCTAGAAGTTCTTTCAGCTGGTTTAAAGAGACTATGATTGACAGTAACAATTTCACCATTATGGGGAAATTTCAAACACTTATGAATAGGAGAAGCAATAGCTTTCATGGAAGATAGCCAAGGATATCCAAGCTTCACACGAAATTGTTCGGAAGATGGAATAATAGCAAAGTTCTCATCAAGGGATTTGTTATGGACCTCAATAGGCAATGTAATAGAACCAATTGCAGGAGAAGAAAATGCATCAAATAGTTTCACAATCACATCTGTTTTGTCATATATCACTTGATTCAATTGCAAAGTAAAAAGAAATTCTTCAGTAATAACATTAACCATGCACGAAGGATCAATAAGCACTCCACGGCAAGGTGTATTCTTGACTTTTGCAACTATGTATAAAGGACCATCAGGTGCCCTAATGGTTTCACTAGAATCAAATGTGATGGAAGGTTCTTTAGGGTTTTCTTGCTGCTCTACAAAGTTAATCACATTCGGAGTCATAGACACAAGACCATCAGATGAAAGAGAGGAATCATTAGTCTCAATCGCATTAGAGGTATGAGAAGGTAATGGATTAGTGAAAATCTGAAGATTTTGATTAGGAGGAGCTACAGATGTATTGCCTTTATCATTCACTCCAGAAATAGAAATAGTATTATTATCAAGCAAATCTTGAATTTTACCCTTTAAAGAAAAACATTTTTCAGTATCATGCCCAGGCTGACGATGAAATTGACAAAAAGCTTTGTTATCAAAATAAGGTGAAGTAATCTTTGCAGGATCAATTTGCCTTATACGAGGAAGAGTAAGCACATTTTGTTCCAATAACTTATTCATAATACTATGCAATGATTCATTCAAAGGAGTATACTTTCTTTCTTTCTTAAAAAACTTAGAAATAGGAGGCACACCTGATGCTGCATTCACATTGTTGTTGATGATGTTTTCATTGAATTTGATGGAATCTCTGTTCGGTTTAAACTTCCCAAATGGTTGTTGACTGCTATCACCCTTATCACTCGGAGCCATAGGATGTGATTGTTCCATTTGACTCACAGTCGGTTGATAATTGTGAAGAGTTGCACACAACTGTTGGAAAGAAGTAAACTCAGAAAATAGAAGTTTGTCTCAAATATCTTTTTGTAAATTAGAAATAAAGATTCTTTGAATATCATTGTTAGGCACTGGAAAAGAAATTTGAGCATACAAATGCTTATATCTACCAATGAAATCAGTCACTTTCTCTTTAACACCTTGTTTACAATGCATTAAATCAATCAAAGTAACTTTAGGACTTATATTGTTTTGAAATTGTTGAATGAAAGCATTTGCAAGTTGTTCGAAAGAAGTAATAGAATAAGAAGGCAACGAGCAATACCATTGTAGGGCTTTGTCTCTTAATGTTCTAGTGAACAGTTTTGCAAGCAACCTTTGGTCATAAGCAAAATTAGTACATATTGTTTGAAAAGTCTTAACATGTGTTAGAGGATCACCTTTACCATTATAAAGCTCCAAATGTGGGATTTCAACATGTTTAGGAGGGATAGCTCAAACAATGTCAAGAGAAAGTGGGCTCGCAACATCAAATGTGGGCACACTAAACTTAGATTGATTCATAGAGGCAATTTGTTGCTGTAAAGAAGAGAAAGTTTGTGCAAGATTGTTAATGGTCGCTTCAGTCGAAGAGTTCATATTAGATGTGTTAGATTGAGATGGAGGTGTTATGTTATTGAAAGAAGGTAAAGAGTAAGGTGGTGGGACTCTATGATAATTAGTCATAGGAGATGATTGGACAGGAGGAACACTACAAGGAGGAATGGAATGATTGAATGAATTTCCCCCTTGCGTCATGTTCATTTGTGGAGATATAATAGGGACACTCATTGAAGGAATGAATGAAGAAGTCGGATTAAATGAAGGAAGAGGGTTAATTGAAGAAGAAGGATTGCCCCCATGACTGGTGATCACAGGAGGAATGTCTTGTGTAGAAGTAGTCATTATGTTTGATGTAAAAGTAGGTATGCTAGCAATAGAAGTTGTCAAAGGAATAGAATGATTGACTTGAGTAGGAGGTTGTGTATAACCCAAATTTTCAGCACAACTCTTCATAGGCATCACATTCGAATCCACAATGTGTGCAATACCACGCAAAATATCAATTCCATTCTTATCACTTTGAAGCATACGTTTTAAACCCTCAATTAAAGGAAGAGCTTGACTATCGGGGTATTCTTGAGACATCCATTGTCGAAAATCGTCAAATTGGTTATCCAATTTCGAAATTTGTTCTACAGAAACCTCATGGAGAGCTTCTTCATCATTAGGAGGATTAGAGGAATTACCCATGTCCTCGTTAAAAAGGCTATTCAAATTAGGTTCCATCTCCTCAGTAGATAAACCTTGGAAAGACTTAATTCTACGGCTTCGTCTAACGGGAATAGTGTAAGTAGGGCTTATTGTTGTAAAACCCATGCACTAGAGAGAGAGAGAGAAAATTTTGATTTTAGAGGTAGCAATTTTCAGTAAAATCAGCCAATCTTCTGGATTTAAGCTGTTAAATACAATCAGGACAATCTCCCAAAATTTCAGAAAAAATGTCAGGGACCGTGGCGCTTCGGAGTGCACACGGTCCCGGCAACTTTTTTGGAAATTTGCAGGGATGAAAGTTATGATGATTTTAGAGTTAATCTGAAAAAATTGAGTGATTTTACGATCTGTAGATAGGCCAAATTAAAGTTGCAATCTCGAAATTGAACCCTACCAAGATTGTCAAAAAATGCAAAATTTGAATTTTGAAAAAGAGAGGGAAACTGAAATTTTGAATTTTATGATTTTAGAGGGAATACCAAAAGCAATGCAAGTTTTGAAATTCCAAAGTTGACTCAATTTCACACAAAATTCAATTTTGAAAGTGGAAATTAAAGTTGTTGTAATTAAGCACTTAATTTCAAAAGTCACAAATTGCAAGAATTTGAATAAAGCACTGAAATTTTTAATGAATGCAACTACACTTTTCAGATTTAGGACAGTAAGAACACAATTTTGACACAAAATTTCAATTTCAATGATTTTTGAATGATTAGAAGCGTTAATCCAAGCAATCCCTAGACCAACTTTGACTTTAATTTTGAAAGTGTTAGATTTGATAAAATCAGCCAAAATTCTGGATTTTAGCAGGAAAATACAGTAAGATCTAGCTCCCGAAATTTCGGAAAAAAATGTCGGGGACGATGGCGCTCGGAGTGCACACGGTCCTCGCAACTTTTTTCCAAATTTTCAGGGATGAAAGATATTGTGATTTTATTGCAGAATCCAAAGTTACAGCTGATTTGGAGATGTTTTGATTAGTGAAATTGTCGGACAAAGGTTGAATCAAGAGGGTTTCAAAAATTAGGGTTTTGACACTTAACCACTTAATTTTCAAAATTAAAGCATAGATATGAATTGATAATTTGTAATAGAAGGGTAGATCTAAAACAAGCATGAACATTTAGACATTTCACAAGCTTAATTACTAAAAAGAAAATTTAGGGTTTTTATGCAATTAACCTCTAAAATTTTGCAAAAGATCAAACATGGAAATGTAATCAAGGAATCCAATTTTCAGATCTAACCATGAATAATCAGAAGGATGTTCACGTCGGGTTCACCAAAATGTAAAGCGGAAAATCGTGATCGAACCCTAGTTGCTCTCCCCTCTTCCAACTCCAAGGAGAGAGAAGGGAGGTTGCTAGGGTTGATGGTTTTCACTTGGGAGACTTTACATTCAAAAGAGGGGTTGAAACCCACAAGATCCAATCCCACGGAATGCAAGATTGGATGCTAAATGAGTTTCAAGGGTTATGACAGCAAGGCTACCCTCTTTTGTAAAGAATGTGCATAGAAGAATTAAGCTAGGAATGCATAGAAAGTGAGAAAGATTCGCTTATAAACTGAGATAGGAATACAGTATGAAGCTGCGGACCTGGAATTAGCAGTAAAATGTTGATACGGTGCTGTCCTGCAAATTTGAGCGAAAGTTGTCAGGACGATGGCACTTGAGTGCCACGGTCCTCCGAAAAATCCGTGAAACGAAGGGGGATCTGTTTGTCTCTGCACAAGGATTCCAGATCTTCAATTTCAGCTGCGTACCTGCAACCTACACACAGAAAAGCGAAGACGATTGGGGGGTTAGGGATTAGGGGTTTGCCTTTAGGTCAAACCCCGGTTTTGGAATTAACCAAGAAATGAGCAATGCTGTAAATGTAAATGTCTGTAATGTAAAACAAGTACTAATACCTTGTTGTAAGGATGTTTGTATCCTTATGTGCGAAGGTATAGATGTTGTATGTTGTATGTTGTAGTAGTATGTAGTAAGTGATCTCCTCTTCAATGGTTGAATCCTTGTCTTGAATGCAACACTTAGCCTTGAATGGAGACTTGAAATGATCAATTGCTTGAAGGAATGCTTGAATGCTTGAATGCTTGAGTATAGTTTCCATGCTTGTACACATATGACCTTCTTAATTTTTCTCTCTACCCAAAATATGAGAGAAAATGTAGTTTATATACTTGCCAATTAGGGTTAATAGACTGATTTTTCTGACCTTAGGCCGACCAGGAAACAATAATTTCCAATTTGCAAACATAAAGACCCGAAGTCCCATAGGAGACCGGGCCCAAAATAGGGCCAGGAACCAGGGCGTTGGGCACCATGGTCCTGGGGGACCAGGGCGCTAGGCGCTCTGGTCCCACCTCCCGAGACAGCAGGGTGCAAAGGAGGTTCAGGCCAGGGTGCTTGAAAATGCAGTTTTTGGTGTCATGGACAAGTTTCGGGGTCTCCATTCAGGTTCCGTGTTGCATCACCATCATGAAGACCAAAATGCAGTCGAAATTGCAAGTGTCACAATTTTAGGATGCTACACCAATTAAGCATTAACATTAATCACAAAATAAATACCATCCACATGACACCAATATTTATACGTGGAAAACCTAGTAAAGGGAAAAACCATGGTGGGAAGCCTACCCACAGTCAGATAATACTTTTGCAGTAAGTATGTGAATTAAAATTGAGGTTCCTCCTCTTCCAAGAATCCCAACAACCTAGAGTGCACAACTCATCACAAAAGGAGCCTCACTAACTACATAGAAATCAAGATTACAATCTGGAAGAAGTGTTTGAATTGCAAAGATAGCATCTCCTATGCTTGAGTATAGTTCCGGTTAAGCTCAATACTAAAGGACTAAATTCTCTTACATAAACCCAATTTGATCTCCAATGATCAACCAAATCCTCTACCTAAATAATATTAAATTACTCGCACATTACATATCCATATCCATTCCCTGACCTTACACCTATATGATCTACAATGAGATCTTACATCTATATGTACAAACCCTTGACCATAAATAATTAGGTCAGCCACCAGACAATAAACCAAATACATAATTACAAAACATGTTAGCCTTAGACCAAACATATAATATCCAACACATAAGACATCTCAGAAACACATCGAGAGATCCAATCCACATGTTACATTAAGCTGATCCATAACCTAGATCAACCGGGACCAAATATAGGTTCACACGCTAAAGCAATGATCTCCATCCACCAAGTCTCTAACATGATTACCAACAGCATCCTGAATCTCCACTAGAAGCTATACCAACACCACTTATGCATATCATCAAAGATCTTGATAAAAAGCTCTGTCGATGATACCCTCACTGGAACTACAAGCCAAGCTTCCAAGCAAGAAGGATAGCATTCGATCACTAGACCAAAATCAACTCACTGAATATGAACATGAGTATCATGAATAAGATAATTCCATAACCAAACCATACCGGAGCCTATTGGATTATGCTAGATCCAAACAAACCAGAAACTACTCAACCTACCGAGACCAAAAGGGTGTCGGTAAAGCATCCAAACAGCTAGTGTTGACATCAATGACAAAAAATCAATGCAACACATAATCAATTACTCCAAATGGCCAATAATATCCCCCTACGCCATTGATGGAAACACTAGAAGTGAAAAAAATATAAGTACCAAGAAATGCCAAACGAGTCTCCCCCAATGGAAAACAACCAACAATCTCCCACTCAAAGATATAGCAAAGAATTCTAAAATAAAGACCAAACTCCCCCTATGAATAATATCTTTGTAAAGCTCTGAATTATACATATATCTCTCCCCCTAATGTATACAACTCCTTAATTTTTTCTTTTTCACATCAATATCTCTCCCCCTTTGACATCAATGCCATAAATCTAACATAAATATCAAAGAAAAAATATAAACCACTAAAACACAAAGTGGACTACTCCCCCTGAGCAGTAGCATCCCCATATCAATGCTAGAATGAAAAATATCTCTAATAATTCATACTGGACTGATGCCAAACCACATCAATCAAGTCTCTACCGGAGGGGCAGACACTCCCAATCTATCTCTGAAGTACTCAAATGATTTCGTAGGAAAAGTTTTAGTGAAGATATCCGCAATCTGCTCTTTAATGTTCACATAAACCAGTCTAACTTCATTTGCTTCCACCTTTTCTTTCAAAAAGTTGTACTTGATAGATATGTGTCTTGTCTTAGAATGAAATACCAGATTTTTTGATATATCAATAACAATAGAGTTATCATAGTGAATAACTACTAGTTCATTACAATCCACCTTTATAGCCTTCAACATTTGCTTCGTCCATAGAACTTGTGTACAGTTAGTAGCAGCAGCAACATACTTAGCTTCAGTAGTAGATAAAGAGGTACATGATTGCTTCTTGTTGATCCATGGAACCAACTTCTTTCCAAGAAAGAAAGCTCTATTGGAAGTAATTTTTTGGTCATCAACATCTCCAACCCAATTTGCATCTGTATATGCACATGAAGTAAAGTCATCATTCTTAGGGTACCACATACCATATTCTAATGTACCTTGTAAGTATCTAAAAATCCTTTTTACCGCACTCTCATGATTTTCTCTAGGATCACTCTGAAATCTTGATACAATACAAACAACATTCATTATGTCAGGTCTATTCTGAGTCAAATAAAGTAGACCACCAATCATAGATTTGTATCTTGTAGGATTTACCAGTGTAGAAACATCTTTTCTTGTCAATTTCTCACTTGTAACCATAGGAGTACTCACTAGTTTAGAATCTCCCATACCAAATTTCTTCAACAATTCCCTAGCATACTTAGTTAGACATATGAAAATACCTTTATTAGTTAGTAATCTGCACACCTAAGAAAAATTTCATTTCCCCAATCATAGACATTTCAAATTCTTTCTCCATATTCTTAGAAAATTTCATGCATAACTTATCTTCACCTCCAAAAATGATGTCATCAACAAATGCTTCAATAATCAGTATATCATCATTAGTGATCTTATAATATAAATTACTGTCAGCATTACCTTTAGTGAATCCAAGCTTCAAAAGATATTCATCCAACCTTGCATACCAAGCTCTAGGTTCCTGTTTCAATCCATATAAAGTTTTTCTTAACCTGCAAACCATGTTTGTATCATCTGATAGTGACAAACCATCAGGTTTCTCAATATAAACTTCATCATCAAGATCCCCATTAAAAAATGCACACTTAACATCCATCTAATAAACCTTGTAGTTTTTGTGGTTAGCATAGGCAAGAAATAATCTTGCAACTTCAATCCTAGCTATAGGTGCAAAAGTCTCTCCATAATCAATTCCTTCCTTTTGAGAGTGTCCTTTACAAACCAATATATCATTATTCCTTACAACTTGACCATCCTCATTCAATTTATTCCTAAAAACCCTTTTAGTTCCAATAACATTCTTATTTTTAGGTCGGGGAACCAAAGTCCATGTGCTATTTTTCTCAATCTAATCTAATTCTTCTTCCATAGCTTTCAACCAATATTCATCTTTACATGCCTCAATTATTGATATCAGTTCAACTTGAGAAATTAAACATACCTCATTAGTTGTCAGTCTTCTTGTTATTACTCCATTTTTCTCATCTCCAATGATCTCATCTTCTGAATGATTCAATCTCACATACCTAGGATCTTCTGACTCTTTGTTCCTCTTCCCGATTCTTCAGTTACTGTAGAATTTTCTTATACTGCCGGAGTAACTGGCTTAACACTTTATTCAGGTAAAGGTGCTACCAGTTTAGATATAATCATTTCTAGCACTGATTCCTTCTCATAAACTCTAATTTGACCTCTATTCAGCTCATCCACTTTGATATTAGCACTTTCCATAATTCTATGCAATTTCTTGTTATAACATCTATATGCCTTGGTTTCATTAGAATAACCAAGAAATATGCCTTCATCGCATCTAGGATCAAATTTGCCAATGATATCATCTCTCCTAATATCATTTACTATGAAAGATTCTGAAATACTTAACTATAGGTGTATTGCCAAAACATAATTCATAAGGTGTCTTACCGGTTTCTCCTTTGATATGTACTTTATTTAATATATAAACCACTATGCTTACTATTTCTCTCCAGTAGATATGAGGTAGAATAGCTTCCATCATCATTGTTCTAGCAGCATCCAAGATAGTTTTGTTCTTTGTTTCTACAACTCCATTCTGTTGAGGTGTCCAGAGAGCAGAAAATTGTCTTCTTATACCATGCCTCAAATAAAAGTTACTAAACTCACTGGATGTGAATTCTCCACCATGATTTGACCTCAAACATTTGATCTTCAATCATGTTTCAGTTTCCACTTTAGCCTTAAAGATTTTAAACTTTTCAAATGCTTCATATTTTTCCCTTAGAAAAGTAACCAACATCATTTTAAAATAATCGTCAATGATTATCATAAAATATCTATCACCTTGAAAACTTTTAACTCTACCAGGGCCACACAAATCAGTATGAATAAGATCAAGAACATCATTAGATTTATCTTGTATACTCCTAAAAGAGGTTCTGACTTGTTTACCCATTTGACATTCTTTACATACCAGATTATAGGGCTTCACAATCTTAGGTATATCTCTAACTGCCTTAATTGAATTGATCTTCACAATGCAATCAAAATTCACATGACACAGTCTTTTATGCCATAGCCGACTCTCATCAATTTTTGCAATGAAACATGTCTTCTCATCGTAATTCAAATTAAATATATTACCTTTTGTCTATGTACTAGTTGCAATCTCCAAACTAGATCTGTTAATGATTTTGTATTTTCCATTCTTGAACTATAATTGAAATCCCTTATCCATCGATTGTCCTATACTCAAAAGATTATTTCTTAAACCTTCAATATAATAAACATTGTTAGTATTGTTCTTACCATCCAATGATATAGTTCCTTTTCCTTTGATCATACATGCTTTTTCATCTCCAAATCTAACCATACCGCCATCAAATTCTTGCAAAGATAGAAACTTCCCTTTAATCCAGTCATGTGATGTGAACAACCACTATCAATTACCCATTCATCCTTATCTTCAATTTTAGCAGAAAGTGCCTTCTCTTCAGGTACATTCTCTTCTAGTGCCTAAAAAAATTCCTTGATAGCCAGGAACACCCATTCCTTCCCATTGTTGGAACCATTAGAAGAGTCTTCTGCTAGTTCATCATCAGAATCAGTAATGCCTTCCTCATCCTCTATGTAGCATGATTTGTCTCTTTTTTTCTTGTACTTATACTTGTTCTAATATCTAGCATTACACTTAAAAGATCTTCTAACTCTTTCTTCAAATCTTGAATACCTTTCAGGACATCTAGATGCAAAATGACCAATCTTATTATGTGAAAAACATTTAACAGGTGGTTTTCCTTCATACTTACTTCCTACCGGTCCTTTAGGTAATCTTCTAGAAAATAGTGCTTCAAGTTGCTCAAACTCATCATCTTCTCTCTTCATATCATCCAATTCCTTTGCATATAAAGATTTCCAATCTTTCTTACTGATTGCTGATGTAGATGCATGAAAAGTAGGTTCAGTCTTCACAACTCCAGAAGGTCCATATTCTTCAAGCTCAAAAGGAGATCATTTCCCAACCAAGGTATCTTTGTTGACAAATGCCTTAGCCAGTATTCTCAACTCATTAATAGTAGTAGCCTTCATCTTGTAAGTCGGTGATAGGGCTCTCAAAACTTTAGAAACAATTTCATCCTCACTCAGAGTTCCACCACAACATTGAATTCCCATAACAATCTCATTTACCCCTTCCATGAATGCAGGAATCCTTTCATATTCTTCCACCTTCATGTTTTCACATCTCACCCGGTAACCATTAATTTTAGGCAATTTAACACTAGGGTCACTTTCATTAAGATTCTCCAACTTATCCCATATAGCCTTTCCAGATGATTTGTCAGTCTATCCCATTATTTGTTGATCTGAAAGTGCACACAAGAGGGCTTCACTTTCTCTAAAATCATTCTCAAGCTCCTTATCCAAGTTTTCCAGATGAGGATTTCTAGATGTCAGATTATGATGTGTAACACCATTCTATGTGATCTTCCAAATCTCCATGCCAATATATCTCAAATGAGTCTTCATCTGAATCTTCCATACTATGTAATTTTTTCCATCAAGCCTAGGGATATCTCTCCAAAAGATAGGTCTAGATGAACTTGAACTGTTAGTCACCATAGGATCTTCCTCAAGTGGTTAAGCTTTCTATAGTGAGGACCAAAGCTCTAATACCAATTGTTAGACAGTTCAAATAACCAAAATACAATCAAGAGGGGGGGGAGGTGAATCAGTTGTCACAGATTACCAAAACATTTAGAAACTAAAACTTTAATATCAGAACCCAAAACATTAATATCAAAATGCTTAAACCAAATACCAGAATAGCAATCAAACCAATTAAGCATAAACAATAATCACATAATGAATACCATCCACATGACACCAATATTTATAAGTGGAAAACCCAGTAAAGGGGAAAACCACAGTGGAAAGCCTACCCATAGTCAGATAATACTTCTACAGTAAGTATGTGAATTGCAATTGAGGGACCTATACTTGCAAGAAGGCCAATAGTCTAGAGCATACTGCTCATCGCAAAAGGAGCCTCACTGACTATATAGAAATCCAGACTACAATCCGGAAGAAGTGTTTGAATTGCAAAGATAGCATCTCCTATACCTGAGTACGGTTCTGGTTAAACTCAATACTGGAGGACTAAATCCTCTTACATAAACCCAATTCGATCTCCAATGATCGACCAAATCCTCTTCCTGAATGATATTACATTATTTGCACATTACATATCCATTCCCCGACCTTACACCTATATGATCTACATTGAGATCTTACATCTATATATACAAACCCTCGACCATAAACAATTAGGTCGGCCATGAGATAATAAACTAGATAAATAATTACAAACAATGTTGTCTTTAGACCAAACAAATAATATCCAACACATAAGACATCCTTGAAACACATTGAGAGATCCAATCCACACGTTACATTAAGTCGGTCCATAACCTAGATCAACTAGGACCCAATATAGGTCCACACGCTAAAGCAATGATCTCCATCTGCCAAGTCTCAAACATGATCACCAACAACATCCTGAATCTCCACCAGAATCTACACCAACACTATTTATGCATATCATCAAAGATCTTCATAAAAATCTCTTTCGGTGAAACCCTCGTCGGAACCACAAGCCAAGCTTCCAAGCAGGCAGGATAGCATCTGATCAACAAACCAAAACAAACTTATTGAATATGAACATGAGTATCATGAATAAGCCAATTCCATAGCCAAACTATACTGGAGCCTACCGGATTATGTCAGATCCAAACTAACTAGAAACTACTTAACGTACTAGGACTAGAAGGGTGTCATTAAAGCATCCAAACAACTAGTGTTGGCATCAATGACAAAACATTAGTGCAACACATAATCAATTCCTCCAAATGGCCAACAAAAAACATAATAAAACTCAAATAAAGTTGAAATGGGATAAATTAGTCACAAATATTCTATTAAAATATGAAATTATTGCTATCAAAGGACAAATTTGTAATCCATTGATGTATTATATTTGATGCTCATAAAATAATTAAGAAGTTAAATTTACACAAGTTAATAATGACCTATTATGCTTATCATGTAATGTGACATGCAATTGAAACATTACATTCATGATTTTTAATTAAAACATAAGAATATAAGTATAATTGAATTTATTTCAAGGGTAAAATTAATCATAATCAATCGAGTTTATAAGAGCGAATCACAAAATCTAATCCAATTAAAATTAACTCCTAAATGACAATGAAATGTAGATGCAAGAATTGAATAATTAAACTAATAAAACTCCCTATTTTGCATTGTAACTTCCATTTCTCTTCTCCAAATTGTGTGATAGGTGGCTCTCAGGTGTTGCGCTAGGATTTCCGCATATGATTAACACAATTATTTTGAAGATAGTGATTCTAGATTGAAATTGAGAAATAAACCTTTCTTTTATAGATTTTAGGTGAGATGGGGTGAAATTTGGAACTGAAGTGTTGATTAATAGTTCACTTATTTTTGATTGTTCAGTTAAGTGGATTGAATTGATTTGAGAGATGACTAATTTGATTGATTAGTCAGAAATGGTGTTTTGGAGTGAAAAGGGGAGTTTGGAGAGTTAATTGAGTTAACTAATTAGTTAACTAATTTGATGAGCTAGTTAGGATTTTCAACATCTGTTGTAGGATTTTGAATTGAAATTCATTTTCATTTTGATTTGAATTTAAATTTGGATTTTCAAATGATGAAATGCACTTGAGATTTACTGAAATTTATTGAAATTCAGATTTGGTGAAATGTGAATTTGAGAAAATGAAATTAGATGGAATGAGTTGAAATTCGAATTTGGGGAATTGGAGGAATGAATGAATTAATTAAATAATTTAAATAAAATTATTCAATCATTAGAGATAAGATTAATTAAATATTAAAGATTATTTAATTAAGAGAATTAATCATAATTATTCAAATAATTTATATTTAATTAATATTTGAGAAAGGGGCTTAATGATGAATTGATTAAAATATAGAAATTTAATGATTAGTAATGCGAAAGGTGATGATTGAGGTAGTTTAGAAAAATAATTAGTGTGTGATTAATGAGACATTTTTAGGTGTCTACATTTGCCCCTCTTTGAGACAATGTCAAAATGACGTTGTTTTGGAGAAAACAATTTTTTTTTACCCCAATATGCCCCATTGATGCTTTAGGGTGTAAATATGCCCCCTTGATAAAAGTGGTCGAAAAATTATGGAATTAAGATCCTTTTTCTGATACAATGCTAGAGAGCAATTGTTTCAAATTTTGTGCAATTTCGATTTTGTTTGATCTATGTACAAATGATTTGAAGTTTAGGAGGGCCACGACCATAAGAGTGGTAAAAAACCATAATTTTGAGCTATAAATAGTGACTTAACCCTTTCATTTGTTTATTTGCATTCTTTGAGTTCATAGAGGTCGTCATTGATATTCTTACTTTCCTATGACTTTGTGAGCATCAAGGTCGGCCATAGAGCATGATTTCACTTGTCAAATTAAGTTTGATCATACCAGAGACTACCTGGGACTAGAGGCATGGTATGCTTTCCAAAAAAATTGCTTGTTTTTACCTATTTTTGTCCAATTTTTGAAAATTTCCTTGGAGAAAAATTTATTAACTAATACGCATTCGCTTATCGATTTATGCGCATTCATTTTTATTGATGTTCATTTGCTTCTATTAATGCATATTCGATTTAATGTTACACATTAGTATTTAATGATTCACATTCATTGTAAGTAATTCAAATTAGACCAAATAAATTCGCATTCGTTGTAAATGCTACTCATTCATTGCAAATGATTCAAATTAGATTTTAATGATTCACATTTGACACAAGTAATTCACATTTATTGTAATGTTTAGTTTTTTAAAATGTATAAATTGTGATTTGTCATGCGAATATTTTATCTGACATATTTCTCCTATTTTCTCTTGTAGGATAATTTGAGTGTACTGGTTTGCAGACAGATGAGGCCTGATGGTCTCGATCACCGAGATGAGTTGCTTGCAGAGGATATTTCCTTAATCTGACATGTGGGTTTGTATCATGTATTGCACTTGCCTTAGGCTATGACCAATGGGGCCATGATCACTATTGTAATTAAGTGGTGGCATTTTGAGACTTGTTCTTTCCATTTACCTACCTATGAGGCATCCATCACTTTAGAGGATGTCTGGCACATTTTACATATTTCGATCCATGAAGCTGGAGTCGTATACAGGTAAATGTTAGCTTTCATAGGATTATGTGTTCTCTTTGAGTACATTGAGAAGGATTCATGTATGAAAGACTATTATGAGATACTGTGGGATCATATTGATTGATGTAGAAGCATCCCTGGTTCTTGGTAATTTTGCATCACCCAAAAATATTTCCTTTCAGTTTCTTTGTTCTTTTCAGCAGTTTTGTTTTTGAGAGTTACCGGATACTATGGTGTTGATCATTTCTCTTGTGGATATGGATTTTAACTTCATTGTTGTTCATCTTCCTTGTTCTGGATCCACATTTCGTTTGGATCTATTTCTGGAAAGTTATCACTATCGGATTGCCTGACAATTTTTTGTTTCCCTCGAATGCTTGAGCTTAATGGCTAGTTGGTGTTCCCAGATCTTTTGGAGTGATTCCTTGATTTGTGGAGCTGACTTATCATGTGTCGGATGATCTTCGATGCCTGACTAACCCTTATGTTGGTCTATGCTTCATGGTGATTCTTTTCTGGAGGATTTTCATCTCATCTTTGGGTCGACCTATTTACATGTTTCATTTCCTTTCTTTGGGGAATGTGAACTTTCTTGGCTGACCCAGATGTTATTGGATGCTATATAATGATGTATTTGATCATTGCAATTCAATATTCAAGATATAGAACAATAGATTGTAATATGAATCCGATGTTTGCTTCTAGGTTAATGCATATGGATGTATCTCTATAATAAGGCAATTGCCTGTAAGTAAGTCAAATTTTACTGGTAGTTGCATTTGAATCAATGAATTGATCCACACTTGCTCTCAAATTCTCTCTCTCTCTCTCTCTCTCTCTCTTGTGTTGTATTGTTTTGTTTTGATCTTGTTGCATAGGTTGGACTTCCTCTTTGGGGATCCTCCTATCCGTGGATATACCATGGACTATGATGATGATGGTATGATGAATCAATAAGGATCAAGATAACTAATAAGTGGGGGGGGTGAAGCAGTAGATAGAAAACTGACTAAACTTTCACCAAACTCAAAAAAAACTCTAAAGTCAAACTCAAAACTAACTGGTTCAAACACTGCACTACAAATTGCAATATCACTGTCAAGTATACTAGTTGATTGTCATAACAAAATAACCATAAAACAACTCTGAAACTCTCAAACCATTTGACCAAAACATCCAAATACTTTATTGACAAAAGTAACAACACATTTAAGATTACTGTCGATCATCTTATCATATCTAAGTGGATTTAGTAGTTAAGAAAATTAACCATAGCAAACATAACCACAAAAACATTCACCACTTGACATAATTAATTTCACGTGGAAACCCAAATGGAAAAAATCAAAGGGGATGAATACCCAAAAGTATTCTGAACTCTTCTGAGGTTTGTCTTGTTAGGATCCAAGCCTATTAAAGCTTTTACAAAAAGTCCTATTAAGAACAGATCCTGTTAGGGACCACCCAATTAGGGGATTGACTATAATGCCCTATTAGAAGCAATACCCTGTTAGGAGTAACCTCGGTAGAGGATTTAAAATCCAAGCTAATGGATTACCTGGTTAGAAAATTTAAATAGCACTAAGCCTGTTAAAGCTTAGCTGGTTAAGGGATTTTACTATTGTAAATGTTAGAGAACACCAAGGGTTTGCTGATCTGGTAAATGGAACTACTCTGCTTCGTCAGATCCCTTTTGTGCTCCTATCCACCTTCACACATACTACAGATACATCTCCTAGTTCGGCAATCAATCACTCTTACATTTAACCAAAATTGCCAACACTACAACAAAATAACTCATCGACCTTATAAGCAAAATAATAGGTTGGTAACACATCATAAACCTAAGATCTCATAGAGATTACAAACAAATTGGTTCAAGTATGACTATTGGATTTCATATCAATCATTGCACATCATTCAAGACAACCTCAACCACTCATTGATCACCTCTTCATCAATCCTTGTAACTCATCATGCAGTTTCTGCTACATGCAATGTAGTCGCTCATTCCTAAGATAAAACCATTATCTCTATGCACAAAAAACCACTTGAAACTCTTCACATACAACATCCATATATGGTATAATCATTACCACTCATTATTTGACAATAAATCAATGCAATCGATTCACCAAGCTCCACTAGTTAGTGTTTGGCACATCAACGGGTAGGGTTACTGATTGATCTCATTGCTTTTCTAGTAATATCATTTTCATTCACTAGCTCACCCACCGGTTCCATAACACCATTATTACAACATCAATACCGGTTATAATTGACATCAATGAAAACATAATAGTTCATCAATGCAATCTTCATGCAAATGCTAACAATCTCCCCCTTTGGCATTGATGGCAATACAAATATCAATACCCTTGATTGTGATGATTCTGTATAGGAATCTTGGTTTACATTTTACCATGTACTCTCCTTCAAATGAGTCTCCATGTCTTCAACTTGTAACTAGCTATAGATATCTCTGTCAATCATATAGTTCTTCTCCCCACAATCATATAGTTCTTCTCCCCCTTTGACAACAATGGCAAAGTGAAAGTAAAACATGTAGTGTCACACTTCACTATTCTGCATCAACAAAATGCAACTTGATGCTCCCCCTATGGAATAACTCCACTCTACACCAATCTTGATTCAAGATTCTTCAATTAGCTCTAGGACTAATGTATTCCACATCTACTCAATTTACCTCATGTAGGGGCACAACCCTTAACTGACCTCTAAGATACTCAAAAGTAGTCTTAGGTAGAGGTTTAGTAAAGATATCTACTAGCTGCTCCTTAGTAGATACATACTCCAATAACACATCTTTACTCTGCACTTTCTCTCTCAAGAAATGATATTTCACCTCAATATGTTTGGTTATAGCATGCAACACTGGGTTCTTTGAGATATTTATTGCACTGGTATTGTCACATAGAATATTTACTAGATCTGTAATCTTCACCTTGAATCCTTCCAGAATGTGTTTCGTCTAGATATCCTGGGTACAATTCATATATGCTACAACATATTTAGCTTCAGCAATGGATTGCGATATACAACTCTTCTTCTTGTTGCTCCAAGAAACAAGTCTTCCTCCAAGAAAGAATGCACCACTAGTTGTGCTCTTACTATCATCAACATTACCTACCCAGTCTGCATCTATATAAACCTTCAAATCAAAGTTACCTTCATATGGATACCATAATCCATAGTCAATAGTACCTTTCAAGTTTATGAATATCCTTTTGGTTTCTATCAAGTGTGTCTCCTTTGGATTCTTCTGAAATCTGGCAAGTAAACCAATTGCATGAGCAATATCCGGTCTGTTGTGAACAACATAACACAGTTTTCCTATCATTGATCTGTACTCCTTTTCATCAATAGATGCGACATCATCCTCCTAAGATAGTTTACAACCTATAACCAGTGGTGTCCCGACTAGTTTATAGTCACTCATTCCAAGTGTCTTCAATACCTCTTTCACTTACTTAGAATGTGTGATAAAAATACCACTCTTCATCTACTAAATTTGCAAACCTATGAATAATTTTCTCTCTCCTACTAGAGACATTTGGAATTTACTTTTCATCTCATTTGCATAGTCATTACTCATATCATCATTGCCTCCAAATATGATATCATCCACAAACACTTCACTAACCAGTATCTTACCTCCTTCAAATTTGAGATATATATTGTTGTTTTCACTAGTTCTCTAAAAACCTATCTTCATCAGGTGTGAATGTAGCCATTCATACCATTCTCTTGGTGATTTCTTCAAACCATATAGTGGCTTGTGTGTTTTACACACCATATCCTTTGCATCAGTCAAAGCATAACCATCTGGCTGCTCAATATATACTTCATCTTCCAGTATTCCATTTAGAAATACTGACTTCACATCCATCTGATATACTTTGAATCCTCTATATGCTACAAATGGAAGTAGAGTCCTAACACCTTCCAATCTAGCAACTGGTGCAAATGTCTCACCATAGTCTTCTCCTTCTTCTTGTGTATAACCTGTACATACCAATCTAGCTTTGTTTCTAACTACTACTGCATCTTCATTTAGTTTATTCTTGAATACCCATGTAGTACCTATCACATTTTTATTCATTGGTCTAGGTACTAGGGTCCATGTATTGTTCTTCTCAATATGGTCAAGCTCCTTTTCTATAGCTTTAATCTAGTGATCATCTCCAAATGCTTCCTTAGTAGTTCTAGGCTCAATAGTGGAGATCATGCCAGAATTCTCTCTAATTCTTCTTCTAGTTAACACTCCAGTGCATCTTTATCTCTAATTATCTGGTCAGGATTATGATTGAGTCTCACATACCTTGGAATGACCTAGTCATTATCTTTAGGTTCTTCTTCCTTACTTTTATCCTCTTCTCCTAGATCTACCTGTTCTAGTTGAACTGGTACTACAACATTCACTTTACCAACTTCTAGCTTCATCGGTTCTAGTTCCAAAATCAGAATGCAAGGTTCATCTTCCTTCTTTTCCTTACTAGTTTCTCCTGAAACTTCAAGATACTCATCCACTCAGACATCAACACTTTCAATAATTCTTTGTGTCTAGTTATTATAAAATTTGTAGGCCTTACTCTTGCGGAGTAACCAAGAAATATGCCTTCACCACTCTTAGCCTTAAACTTACGGACATAGTCACCTCTCTTGATAAAACATTTACTACCAAAAATCTTAAAATAAGTGACATTAGGTGATCTACCATACCAATATTCATAAGGAGTTTTATCCTTACCTCTCTTTACCAATATCTGGTTCATAGTGTAGATAGTTGTGCTGACAAATTCTCTCTCGAAATTTTTTGCTAGTCCTTGTATAAGCATCATTTTAGTAGCTTCAACAACTGACTTCTTGTTTCTCTCTACAATATTAATCTATTGTGGTGTCCTCGGTGTAGAAAGTTGCCTCTTAATTCCATTGTCTTCACGGTATCTAGTGAATTCCTCTAAAGTAAATTCACCTCCTTTATTAGTCCTCAGACAATTTATATTCTTACCACTTTCATTTTCAGCTAAGGCCCTGAATGCCTTAAACTTACTATAAGATTTTGTTTTGTCCTTCAAGAATGTGACCCATATCATTCTTGAGAAATCATCGGTGAAGATCATTAAATATCTATCACCTTGAATAATTTTAGTCCTTATTGGTCCACAAATATCTGTATGAACCAAATCTAACAAATGTTCTACTGAGGAAGATTTGCTCTTAAAAGTTGAGGATGTCATCTTTCCTAACTGACATTCCTTGCATAGAGCTTTCACCAGTTTGTCCAACTAAGGAAAACCTCTTGCTGACTTGGACTTACTGGCTTTGACAATGTTATCAAAATTTATATGACAAAATCTTCGATGCCAAAGCCAACTATCATCTACTTTAGCAATTAAATTTTTTTTTACTTTAGGATTCAGGTTAAACGGGTTACCTTTTGTCTACTTGTTGGTTGCAATCAGTTCACCTTTACTCCCATAGTTGCACATTCCATTCTTGAATTCCAATGGATAACCTCTGTCATTGAGTTGAGCTAGACTTAAAAGATTGTGCTTTAATCCTTCAACCTAGTAGACATCATCTACACTGCTCTTTCCATTAAGATAAATGGTTCCCTTTCCTTTTACCATGCAAGGTGAATCATTTCAAAATCTCACAACTCATCCATCAGATTCCTTCAAAGTAAGAAATTTACTCTGATCACCAGTCATGTGATCTGAACAACCACTATCTATGATCCAATCATTAGAACTATCTATGCGAGAAACTAATGCATTTTGATCAGATGTCTCCTCTTTAATGGCAACAAGGACAATGTCTCCATTAGCATCTCCCTCACAACTCATCAGTGATACCACCATCAACTGCAATGAGACAATATCTTTTGCCTTTTCGTTTGTACTTCTTGTACTTCTCACACTTATGCTCATTGTCACCATTAGGATAGTTAGTTGCAATGTGTCCAATCTTGCTACATGCAAAACACTTCAAAGGTAATTTACCTCTATACTTACTAGTACCTCTGGATAACCACTTGGCCAAAAATGCTTCAAGATCTATCAAACTGTCTTCATCATCAACTTCTCTACTGGATCTAAACACATAATTGTGACTAACATCTATGCTTTTCTTCATAGGTGGGTTAGAAACTGAAGCTCTAAATGCAGATTCAGATTTTTGAGAACTACTATCATAACCATTTAATTCAAATGCAATAAGTTTACCAATGATGGATTCAAGAGTTACCTTACTTTTATCAATAGACTTTAGCTCCTGAATGGCTACAACTCAGATAGCGTAGATAGGTACAAGGGTTTTCAACACCATACTAACCACTATGGCATCCTCCACTTTACCACCAACACTCTTGATCTCACCAACTATCTCTTTGATCCTCTAGCCATACTGTTGTATATTCTCTCCTCCATCCATCTGCATGTCATCAAATTTACCTCTCAGATTCTCTTCTTTGGCAATGTTCACATGCTCATCAGTGCTATAGATTTCCTCAAGTTTCTTCCACACATCATAAGCAGTCTCTAGACCATGGACATCAACATACTCTGAATTAGACAAAGAACTGATAATGGCCTCCAATGCTTGATTATTTTCTTGTTTCTCTTTCTTTTGATCATCAGACATAGTTCCACTAGGTGCAACATATTGAGTAACAACATGTTCCCAATATTGACTTCCTAGATTCTTGATATAGATTTTCGTTCTATCACTCCATATTCTATAGTTTTCCCTATTAAACTTGTGACATTTTTTCTTCATCATGTTCTTCAAGATCTTTACCTCAAGCTTTTAGGCTTAGACACTAGAGGACCTAAAATGCTCTGATACCAATTGATAGTATGATGAATCAATAAGGATTTCGACAACTACCGAGAGGGAGGGTGAATCAATAGATAGAAAACTGAAATTTTTTTCACCAAACTCAAAAATAACCTCTCAAGTCAAACTCAGAACTAACTAGTTCAAACACTGAACTACAAATTGAAATATCACTGCCAAGTATACTGGTTGACTATCATAATAGAATAATAGTAAAACAACTCTAAAACTCTCAAACCATTTGACCAAAACATCCAAACACTTTATTGACAAAAGTAAAAACACATTTTAGATTACTATCGGTCATCTTATCATATCTAAGTGGATTTAGCAATTAAGGAAATTAACCATAACAAACATAACCACAAAAACATTCACCACTTGACACAATGATTTTAATGTGGAAACCCAAATGGAAAAAAACCATGGTGGGGATGAATACCCACAAGTATTCCAAACTCTTCTGAAGTTCACCATGTTAGGAGCCAAGCCTATTAAAGCTTTTACAAAAAGTCTTGTTAAGAATAGATCCTGTTAGGGACCACTAGTTAAGGGATTGACTATAATACCCTATCAGAAGTAATACCCTATTATGAGTAACCTTGGTAGAGGATTTGAAAAACAAGATAATGGATCACCTAGTTAGAGGATTTAAATAGCACTAAGCAGGTTAAAGCTTACCCGGTTAAGGGATTTGACTATTGTAATTGTTAGAGAACAAGAGGGGTTTGTTGATCTATTAAATAGAACTACTCTACTTGATGAGATCCTTTTTATGCTCCTCTTTACCTTCACACATGCTGCAAATACATCTCCTAGTTCAACAACCAATCAATCTTACACTTAACTAAAATTTCCAACACTACAACAAAATAACTCATCGACCTTATAAGAAAAACAATTGGTCGGTAACACATCACAAACCTAAGATCTCAATGATATTACAAAAAAATCGGTCCAAGTATGACCATTGGATTACATAGAAATCATTGCACATCATTCAAGACAACCTCAACCACTCCTTGATCATTTCTTCATTGATCCTTGTAACTCATCATGCGGTTTCCAATACATGCAATGTGCTTGCTCATTCCCAAGATAAAACTGTTATCTCTACATGCCAAAAACCATTTGAAACTCTTCACATACAACATGCATATGTGGCATAATAATTATTGATCATCATTTGATTATAAACCAATACTGGCTCACCAAGCTCCATCGGTTAGGATTTGGCACATCAATAGGTAGGGTTATCGGTTGATCTTACTTCTTTAATAGTAATACCGGTTTCCTTCACTAGCTCACCTATCAGTTGCAAAATAAAATTATTACAACATCATTAATAGTTATGATTGACATCAATGACAACATAATAGTTCATCAATGCAATCCTCATGCAAATGCCAATAGATGATCTCACTCTTGCTGTGAGTAGTATTGTAGAGGTTCCTTTCATACCTGATAGGAGGAATCATCAATTTCCCATTGGATAGGGCCATGTTCTCCTTGATATTATTGTTCACAAGAATGTATTTTCTTGGGGTCCATGTCTTCTTGAGACCTTATATTAATATATGCATGACATTGTATACCTTAGGAAGAGATCTATTGGGCATTACTTTGCTTTAGGTTTGGGCTTGGGAGTATATAGCTATCTCTCAGCCAACTATTCATTTAGATCTTTAGGGTGAGAAGCCTTATGCATATAGGTACACTCAAGGGATCAGACATAGGGGTTCAGGGAACACCTTGTAGTGGAGGCATCAGTTAGACATTCTTTAGTACTTTACTTGACGACCATATTTGGATTGCCCGATTGGGAAGATGATGCTCAACACTTACCATTTTGTCATCAGCAAAGGTATCTTATTGGTTGGGCTTTGGATACCCAACGAATCATTGATATACATCTTCTAGGAGGAGTACTTTGGTAGTTTGGAGAGGTATAGGGTATAACAGATGTGACTTCATATTTCACTTGTGTTACTCGTGAGATCGGTGATTGGGGTGCTTACATTTAGGCTCATGTTTCTATAGCTAGGTTTGATTCAATTTATGTAGTGCAGTGGGTTTGGGTAGGTGGGTTATCTAATCTAGGGACCACTCCTTAGTAGGATGGTTGGTGGGCACCACATAGACCTATGCCTTTGATAAATCCCATATTTCCTATCTTGTCATAGTAGATTTGACACTAGAGGCCATGGGGAGGGGGAGGAGGGGGATGAGGGTGATTAGGAGGAGGAGGAGGAGGTAGACATTTGTGGAGACACTGAGACTAGCAGTTCAAAGGATTATGGTAACAGCGATGATTCTACCTCAGGATCATCCAGTAGTGGAAGGGACAATGATTATGAGGGGAGGAGGATATTGATATGCCTGATCTTGGGGATGCTCATACTATAGAGGGATATGGAAATGGAGGATAGGGTGGAGATGGTGAGGATGATGATCTTCTGGTGCTGAGGGCATGGATCTAGAGTTTAGAGATGTGGTGGTGAGGTTGTGGTAGAGACAGAGTGATGATAGGGATCTATCTCATAGGGATTACACAACCATTGAGAAGAGAGGGATCATATTTCTGCAAAGAGGGATCATTTCTAGAGAGAGCGAGACAAGGCTATGCAGAGGGTGTAGTTGTGTATAGACTCTTATCAGAAATATTTTTCTACTAGTATAGATGCATATAAGATGGTTGATAGGCTATTCCATGTTGGATACGAGATAGCATACTGGCATCGTCATTATGAGGCAGTTGTTCTTGAGGGTTAGAGAGTACCTAGCTATCGAGCCTCTCAATCTTAGAGAAAATCATAGTTGTAGAACTAGGGCATGAGTAGTGGGGGAGTGAATTGTCCACCTCAAGCACCATCAAGACATCCTAGGGTAGGATCTAGTAGGAAGGACCCTCCTGGTGGTTTGTGCAGTGTCGATTGACACTTATTGATTATGAAATTTGAGCCATTAGGCTTTTGTTGTATATTTTAACATATTATCTTTTTTGTGTTATACACGATATGCACTTTTGGAGGTGGTTTATATGCTTTGTATTTATTGATGGTGCATCTTTATATTATGTAGTCTATATGATTTTACTTATTCTTTCTATGTGATGATTTTATATATTGTTTATATGATGTATGATTTATACTAAAATGAATGCAATGTTATGTGATTAAATGCAAATGCAATTAAAGTTTCCTAAAGGAATAACTTTTAAATGGTAATGAATCTAAATTATGTTTGATGCAATCACTAAATGAAAATGTATGTGACTGATTTTGAGTTCAATGAATGAATGCAACTATATAAAGTGGTTCAAATGATAACACACTTAACACACTTAAAATGAATTGATATTATAATGCAACTAAATGATTTTTAAGTAATAATGCAACTAAAATGAATCTAGATTATGATGCAACTAATGTAATGTCATTAAAATGAATGCAACTAATTCTTTTTGTTTCAAACATGCCAGAATATTTATTTACCCTTTGGACTCAATTAATTTAAAAGAAATGTTAGTAGGATGAAAGAGGGAAAAATTGATGAGAGAGAGATGATGTTAAATGATGGAATGATGAGAAATTATAATTAGATCAATCCATGAAAAATATAGTTAAATGAAGAATGATCTTGATTGATACAATCAACATGATGCGATTTAGAAAAATGAAATGATATGATTGATGATTAAGGATCCTTTGTGTCTTTATTCATAGTGAAACACGTATTCATCACTGCACCTTATTATGTAACAATGAAGTTGCACACATTAAGGTATAAAGAACCAAGATGTAAAGATATCTCATTGCAAGAACAAAAATGTAGCAAACAAGGAGTGAACCCTCCATTCTGGGAATGATGCTAGGAGTCGAGGTATGTATGGCGTTGAGATATTGAATGCATTTATCACAGACACCCAAAATACCATTGCCCCAGAACTTTATTGGTTCACATCACAAACAAAAAAAAACGAAAAGGATCATTCCCATTATAGCTCCTCTATTCACTTTTGGACATCCTTGAGTAGCACAGAAACATGATCTTATCACGTTGATAAAAGATAAAAACAAAATTACACAAAACTTAGAAGCTATACTAATTGTGCCTTTGCTTTGATTGTTTTATGTGATGGTTCATAATGTTTGATCTTAGAAAGTTTGGACCCCGTTTAAGACTGGCCTATTTGGTTTCAAGTGTATCCATCTTTGTTTAAGAAAAGATAATGATCACATGATACGATTGATAAGACAGTTTGATTAGTTGATTGTAGATTTTAGTAAGATAGTTTTATCCTTTGTAAGCTTCATGTGAAGTGTTTGTTGGATATCTGCAAGGGTGTTTGATTCTTGCGAGACATTTTATTGCAAGTTTTTAATATTTTTTTATTTTTCAATGTTTTTAGATTTTATGGATCATTTTTGAATGTTTTTGGTACTTTTTCCAAGATCGTATTTGAATTTTTTGGTTTTGATATTTTCTGATGTTTAAGTTTTTGCATTTTCTGAATTTTTTTGGTACTTTTTTTAGGATCCTTTTGGAATGTTTTTAATATTTTATGCTTTTTTATGTTTTTGGTTTTTTGTTTGTTTTCGATTCATTTGGATGCTTTTTTCAGGACTTTTTATGATTTTTAGAGTTTTTTCACGACATTGTATGATTTTTAGGATTTTTTAAGGATTTTTTACAATTTTTTAGGTTTTTTTCATGACATTATTTGATTTTTAGGTTTTTTTCATGACATTATTTGATTTATAGGGTTTTCTCAGCTATGCCCCTAGTATGTAGACCTATGATGACATGATGATCTACAACATGCACATGGAGACAATGAATTTTTGGCATCACCTATGCTAATGCAGTATGCAAGAATGAAGATGTAGTCCCTATTCGAACAAGGATGATTGTGCATGTCTTGCATTCTAAAATACACAAATTGAATTAAAGGTGTGAAACATTTCAAGATAGGAGTTCAATCCATTCTCAGAATACCTTAGACCATCCATCTTAACACACTATGTAATCAAGATTTATAAATAGAGACGTAGAAAACTTCCCCACTTATTCTTGAGACTTTGATCTTCTTTTTCCCATGTGTGTGCAATTGAGTTTATTCCCACTCTTATAATCATTAGAGACCCTCAGAATCCTATGCGACTAGTTGTGTGAGTGTGGAAAAAATGGTGAATGATGAGATCAAGAGGAAAACTACCCTTTCCCTGAAGAAGAGATGAGAGTTTCACTATTGATTACCCTTCAAACACTTTTCACCAAATTATATTTGGAAGAAGAGAGGATAATTCACTAGATTCAACCTTCAAAGATGAAGATTGAATTTTCAATGAAATGGGAATGATAAGTTGATCCCCTCTTCCTTATTTGAAATGGAAAGGAATTGATTGAATTATGGTGCAAAAGTGACAAAGAACTGATTATAACTTAATATCTGAACATGGGATGAAGTTGTGCATCTGGATCTTGTAGTAATATGTTGAGATGAAGTTGCCTTGCTAATTTGAAGAAAAATTATCTAGACTATGGCGGGAATGTACACGGTCCCATGAAAAATCATGAAACAAAAAGGTTTTTTCTTCCTTTGAAAATGGAGCTTGAATCCAAAAGTACAGCTGTGCACCTACAACCTACACATAGAAAAGAGAGCAAAATGGGATGGGATTGGGGGTTTGCCTTTAGGTCAAATGGTAGTTTTGGAATTAACCAAGTAATGAAAGAAAGTACTTGCAAGTAGATGTAAATGAAAGATTGAATCATAAATCACCTCAAGGGAGGTTGTGATAGCAATTTTGATAGAAATGCTTGTGTGGAATTGAATGTTGGAATAAATCTCCTCTTCAATGGTTGAATCCTTGACTTGAATGCAACACCTAGCCTTGAAGGGAGACTTGAGAATTCTCAATGCTGGAAAAGAATGCTTGAATACTTGAATGCTATTGAATGCTCGATCCCTCATGCAAAATGAGCTTATCCAACTTCAACCTTTCTAACTTATGCAAATGAGAGGATGAATTCCCCTTAAATACATGTTAGGGGATTTGATTTTCATCACAGGTCGACATCGGGGGAGTTTCCTACCTAATGCACAACCAACAATTCAACCCTAGGAAGGTTCTTACCCCAAAAGAGGGAAGGAAAAGGGACCTCATGCCCTTGTCTTGGGAGGAAAAGGGCACCATGACCCTTTCCAAGGGGGACAGTGGTGCCATGCCCCTATCCTACCCCTTTCTCTAGGGCAGAGTGTGGATGGGGTGATGCAGAGGCCAAGAAAGAATCTTTTTCTAAGGGTTGAACAGTCTTTGGTCTTTGATCAGGATAGAGGATTCAATCTTGCATGCGTGAGGACCATAATTCACTAAAAAATTACTAGGGTCACAATTTTATGACACTACATTTAGCCCCCTTTTTAGTGGGAGTATAAGCGTACGCCAATACTATCGATAAAGTACAAGGAAACAAGATTGAAAGACTTTTATCACATCAAGGAGGCAAGATGCACCAAGCCTCTACCGGACTTAGGATCTTATGACTTTGATTGGCAAAGTAAAAGGGAAGATCGATAAGTGGAGAACCATGACTGCAAGTAGCAAAGTTCCCTTTGCTATGAGTCATGAAGGCAAGGATACAAAAGATTATAAAGAAAAACAAATTTCACTAAGTAATTCCAATTATGAAGAAGTAAAATATGAGAAAATTGTATTTCCCCATGTTAAAATGATTGCACGCACCTTATTGGGAGTGATTGATTTAAGGTAGGATACACCAAAGAGAAAGAGAAGGAAGGAGCACATTATCACATGGATTTAGCCCCCAATCAAGGAATAAACCCAAGGATAATAAAAAACAAAACACGAGGTAGTGTCACTTTCCATGGGGTCATTATACTATATGATAATGCATGTATATCATGTATGTATATGCATATAATAATCTTCATTCCCCAAAGAAGGACACTACCTTAGAAGAAAGGGAAGAGAGGATGTCTTTTGAGTCAACATGGCAGAGACCAAGAAAATATCTCAATGCTTTGCATCGTCCCCAAGTAGACATTAAGGGAACAATAAAAAAAAGGAATATGTATAGAAGAATGGTCACAAAAGAGAAAGAAAGGAGAGAGAAAAATTTGTAGTGCTAATATTGCTGATCTAGCATGACATCCACCTCCCAATCTTGTTGATCGCTATTTGGGAAGGCAAGCAACATGATTGAGGAGTGACATCGAGCACAATAGATGGAGCTATCATAAGATGAAAACAAGGACTATGCTCATGTTGTAAGTCACTTTGTTTGATTCTAGGAGCTAGGATTAGGGTTTGTGAAAACTCATTCGATAAATGCTTGTCCACATCAACATACTCATACTCACTATCAGAAGCATTAGGAGTTGAATTGCCATTATGAATAACATTTTCATCCATTTATTCATCAATTTTAGAGAAAGAGGAGGAAGAACACAAATCGAAGTAAAACCATCATGTGTTTTGTGCAGTCGAGGATTTGGAGATGTAGGTTGAACATCTTGCATAGGAGAAAAGGGAATCATGTGAACTATCAAAGTTTAAGGAGATTGAATATTTTGAGGGATAGATTCATGAGCTCGAAAACAACATCTTCATCGGTGTTCTCTCACACAAAAATTAAGTCGAGTCCTAGTGGAAGGCTAAGAAGGAGGAGGAACACTTGAAAAAGTAGGAATGTTTTGCACCTTGATAGTGGAAGGTTTAGGTTGAGGTATTTGTGTTTCAACAATAGGAGAAGCAGGCCTCTTTTCTCAATAAGAGGAAGGAGGTGGAACTGTGCCATAGAAAGGAGGAATATTAGGTGTAGGAAGGAGAATAGGTATATCATGAGGAGGAGGTATAGGTCTAACCTTAGGAATAATATTGTCGTTCTCCTTAACATAAGGTAAAGTCACATCCATAGGAATAGGTGGATGATCTTCCTTAGGAGGAAGATTAGGTCTATCTGTGAGGGGAAGAACCTCATCTTGAAGAATAATAGGAATGTCAAGTTTTGGGAATATAGGTTGACTTAAGGATAAAATCATACTATTCTTCCATTTTTGATAAGACTGAAAAAGAGAATCGCTCCTTGATGGACGAGATTCAAATTATTTAGGCCAAAAGAGATCAATAGGAATACCAAGGCTTCTTTTGGATGGACGAAATAAGCTATGGTTCATGGTTATGATTTCTCCATTGTGAGGACATTTCATTCACTTGTAGATTGGGGAAGAAATAGCCTTCATGGAAGATAGCCAAGGATAGCCCAACTTCACATGGAATTGCTCAGAATAAGGTATGATAACAAAGTCAACATCCATGGATTTAATATGAACTTCAAACTTCAACAGGAAGGGTGATAGATCCATTGGTAGGGCAAGAGAAGACATCAAATAAATTCACAACCACATTAGAAGCATCATATATTAGTTTATGGAATTGTAAAGTGAAAAGACACTCTTGTTGGCATTATAAACAAAGGGATATTGTTGGCACTCCAATTACAATAAGAGATTGTTGGCATTTCTTTAAGGATATTGAGAAGGTTGTTGATGATTATGGATATAATTGATTAAGGATGTTTACTATCTTCATATTATTATTTTGTCATCGATGTCAAGAAATTGATTTTATAATTCAGTAAGATGTTGCCATATCTGAAGAAGTATGTTTTGAAGAGAATTAAGATGTCAGTAAAAGACACAGAAAGAATATGATGAATAAGGGGAGGAATAAGTTATTCAATGGGCAACTATTACCGAGTTAGACAATGATGAGATCATGATGTTTAGACTGTTTTGATATCCTACATATGTTGTTAATTGCAAGGTTAATACTATTCTATGTTACCGAGCAAAGAAGCTAGTCAGTAAAGCCTAAAGTTATCGCTATTGGTTAATGAAGGCAGAATGTCTATCGAGTGAAGTTTAGTATTCACCAAGTTGCAACCTAGTAATAATAGAATGCATTAAATGATTACATGCATTATTTAATGAAGGAAGATGATGAGCTGGCTATGATTAAATGATTGATACAACATAAATGAAGTTTGTTAAATAATCTATGGCAATGAAAAATCGGCAGGAAGATCTATAGCTTAGATTTAATCGCAATACCCTAGAACAAGTTCCAAGAAATGTATGCAAGTTCCAAGAAAAGGTAAAACATTTTCGATCGAAGGATACATTGAACCTAGTCAAATTTTGAAGATCTGATGGCTATGATTGATCATGGGAAATGTGATCAAGGATATTAAGTGGTTAGTTATTGTTTATAAATAGGGAACTGTTGATACACAATGTATGGGGGCAAGTTTATGCATTGGGATGCTACATAATGATTACCGAGCACAGAAGCTTGAAGATCTATTTTGAATAATAGAGTATAGAGCCCAGCAGATGGACAAGATTAGTTCTATGTCTATATTGTATTGAGTAAATAAGAATCTGCTTTAGCATTTTAGATGTGAAGTTGCAGATAGATTTTTATTACTGTTATTTTGTGAAGTAACAGAAAATCTCTTAACCAAGTGGACTTAACAGTCTTATTTGTAAAACCCTCTAGGAAGGTGACATTCTAAGTGAGTGTTTGAAATCCTTTAACAAGGTCACTTCTAGCAAAGTGAAGATCCTAGCAAATCTGAGGGAAATCCCTTAACCGGGTCACATCTAGCAATGTGTTTGTAATCTTTAACAGGATTTTCTTTTAACTGAACATACTCTAGAAGAGTATATTTCTTAGTGGGTCCGAAATCCCACAGTGGTTTTCATGTTAAATCTGGTGTTATGAGTGTTATGATGTTTATATGCTTTTGAGTTTGCATGTTTAGCAGTTTTGGTTATATTACTGAAGTATATGTTACCGAGGTTGAATCTATTGTTTTTATGGATGATTAAGTTTGTATTATTCACCCCCCCGTCTCATCTTGGTAGCTTCGCATTTGTACTAAACATTTAGTATCAGAACTATCAATTGGTATCAGAGCATTGGACTCCGGGAAGAAAAAAAAGTTTAAAGGCACTTGAGGCAAAGATCCAAAGATGTATAAGAGGGATGCACCAAAGTTGAATAAGTCAAGTTTCTCTACATGGCAGAAAAGGATGAAGGTGCACCTATCAGGAGTTGGAGAATATGTTGTATATTATCTAGAGAATGATTTCATCACATCGAGCACCTATCCATTGACTATGGAAGAGATAAAGGCAAAGCAAGAACATATCCAAGAAATGATTGAAATAACATCTGCATTGACCGACTCAGAGTTTAATGATCTAGAAGGCAGCAATGATGCAAAGGCAATGTGGGACAAGCTCATATCTGTGTATGGTGGTGATGAACATGTTCAAAGAGAAAAAGTGGATAGTCTAAGAGGACAAATTGAATCTATGAGGATGAATGAAGGTGAGAACATAACCCAGTACAGTACAAGACTAAAGGAGATTGGTAATCAAATCAAAGGAGTAGGTGGAAACTATTGAAGAAAAGGATATAACAAGTAAGTTGTTAAGAACCCTTCTACTAGCTTATGCAATCCGAGCATCTGCAATCAATGAATTGAGGTCTGTACCCAATATGCCAGTTTCTTTAGATGCTACTATCGGTAAGATACATGTATTTGAATTAAGTAATTTTGATAACAGTGGGTCTTCGGTAAATAAAGTTGAATCTTCTTTCAGTTCTTTTCATATTGATGAATCTGATGATTACAATGACAAAATGAGCAAGTACTGTGAAGGGGATCATAGTGGAGCAAGTGAAAGATTTTGTAAGAACATGGAAAAAGTGCACAAACTGTATGAGGAAATCAGAAAGCAAGAAGAGTTTGAAGCATTGTTAGCTAGAAGGTTATGGAGAGGAAAAGGTAGGTATAAAGGAAAACTACCTCTAAAATGTTTTAATTGTGATAGAATTGGACATATGGCTTCTAACTGTCCTGACAAAGAATCTATTGAAAAGAGAGATTACCCAGATAATAGATAGAAAGATAATCATTATAGAGGACAGTGAGACTTCAGGAGAAGAGATAAAAAGGCATGTCTAATAGCTGATGAGGAATCAAATGATGATAAATCAGATGAAACTGATACAGAGGAAGTTGTTTATGTGGCTATTAAAGATGGATTAGATGAAGAAAGCTATGAAGAAAAATATTTAGTATCTTATATAAATACTAATGACTCTTGGATCATAGATAGTGGATGCTCACATCACATGACAGGTGATAAACACAAGTTTGTTATATTAGAAGATTATGATGGAGGCTATGTAAGATTTGGTAATGATGCACCATGTCTGGTAAGAGGTAAAGGATCCATAACACTTCTTGACAATGCTAAATGCAATGATGTTTATTGGGTTGAAGGTTTGAAATATAATTTGTTGAGTGTAGCATAGCTAAACAACACAGGATACCGAATAGAGTTTTAGAATGGAATTGTCAAAGTTCATGACAAGCATGGAAAGTTAGCTGCTACTAGGACACAAACAAAAGGTAACACATTTCACCTTGACTCAACTCAGAATAATTGTTTGTATGCAAAGATAGATGATACCTGGTTATGGCATAAAAGATTTTGTCATGTAAATTTTGATAATCTGATCAAAACAAGTAAGAAGCACCGAGTAAGAGGTCTACCGAGTCTTGAGAAACCTGAGAATGCTATATGCTGAGGATGCTAGATGGGTAAGATGACAAGATCAAGCTTTACAAGTAAGTCCTACACTTCTAAGGGAATTTTAGATTGTGTGCATACTGATCTTTGTGGTCCTATGAAAGTTCAAATTTATTATGGTGACAAATATTTCATATTATTTGTGGATGATTATTCAAGGATGATGTCAGTTGTGTTTTTAAAAGATAAATCAAAAGCTTTTCAAATGTTTAAATGGTACAAGGCAAGAGTTGAAAATGAAATAGGAAGACAACTAAAATGTCTTAGATCAGATAGAGGAGGAGAGTTCACATCTGATGAGTTTAACTTATACTGCAATGATCATGGTATTAAAAGACAAGTCTCTGCACTGAGAACTCCAAAACAAAATGGAATAGCTAAGAGAAGAAATAGATCTATTGTGGATTGTGCTAGAACCTTGATGATAGAAAAGAAGGTACCACAAACATCTTGGAGAGAAGCAATAAGCACAGCAGTTTACACCCTGAACCGAGTACAATTGAAGAAAGGAACTTTGAAGACACCTTATGAAATTTGGTATGATAAGAAACATAATGGAAGTTATTTCAAAATATTTGGAAGTAGATGCTATGTACACAAGGATGATAGAAATGGTAAGTTAGATCAGAAAAGTGAAGAAGGAACATTTCTAGGTTATTCTTCTTGAAGCAAAGCATTTAAATGTCTGATCAAACCATCTAACAAAATAGTAGAAAGTGAAAATGTGAAAATTGATGAATTTGCAGAAAGAAATGATGAAGGAAATTCCAAGGAATCAGAAGATTATGAAGGATTTGTATATGTTCAACTGAGAAGTTTTGCTAAGAAGACTACAGAAGGAAATGAAGAGGATATCCAGATACTGAGTGATGAAGAAGATCATACAGAGCCTACCGAGCCTGTATTAACCATGTATGTTAGAAGACATCATGCATCAAGTCAGATTGTAGGAGATAAGGATGATCCAGTGATGACAAGGAACAAACTAAGATAGAACACATGTCTGATATCTGAATTTGAACCGAGAATAGTAAAAGAGGCATTCAATAGTGAAGATTGGATAAATGCTATGATAGAAGAGATTGATCAAATCAAGAAGAATGACACATGGACACTGGTCCCAAGACCGAAGGACAAAAATGTAATTGGTACTAAGTGGATTTTTAGAAACAAGCTAAATGAAAAAGGTGAGGTCATTCAAAATAAAGAAAGACAAGTTTGCAAAGGTTATGCTCAAGAAGAAGGAATTGATTATGGTGAGACTTTTGCACCTGTGGCAAGACTTGAAGGAGTAAGAACATTGTTGGCATATGCTACTTACAAGAATTTCAAGGTATATCAAATGGATGTCAAATCTGCATTTCTGAATGGTATATTAGAAGAAGAAGCTTTTATTGAACAACCTAAAGGATTTGTTGAAAACAAGAATAAAGATCAGGTATGTAGATTGAACAAAGCTTTATATGGTTTGAAACAAGCACCTAGAGCATGGTATGAGAGATTGCACTCTTATTTAATCAGAATTGGTTTTATAAGAACAAGTGAAAACAGTAACATGTACATGAAGAATGATGAAAATGGAATACTGATCTCAGCCATATTTGTTGATGACATTATATTTTTTGGAAATGACTCTTTATGCAAGAACTTTGGAAATGAAATGAGCAAATAATTTGAGATGTCACTAATCGGTGAGATAAAGTATTTTATAGGTTTACAGATACTGCAAATGAAAGATGAGATCTTCATTACTCAATCCAAGTACATAAAAGAAATCTTGAAGAAATTTGGAATGAAGGATTCAAAACCTGTAAGCAATCTTATGACTACCAACTGTAAATTATCAAAGAATGATGAATCTGCATCTATTGATGAAACACTTTACCAATCTATGATTGGAAAGTTGCAATATGTTGTTCACAGTAGACCAGATATAGCACATGCAATAGGTATAGTTGCATGATTTTCTGTAGATCCCAAGGAAACACATATGACAGCAATCAAAAGAATTTTCAGATACCTGAGAGGCATTGAGGATTATGGCTTAGTATATTACAAGGGAAATGATTTTGATTTAAAAGTTTTTATTGATGTTGATTGGACAGGCAACATTGATGATAGCAAAAGCACAAGTGGAGGAGCTTTCTTTTTAGGAGAAAGACTACTAAGTTGGCTTAGCAAGAAACAAAGATGTGTTTCATAGTCAACAACAGAAGCTGAATACATTGCTGCAGCATTGAATTGCACTAATAAAGCATGGATCAAACAACTGTTGGAAGGTATAAATGAGAAAGTTACTGAGCCAGTAACTATATTCTTTGACAATACTAGTGGTATTAACATTTCAAAGAATCCTGTTATGCACTCTAAGACAAAGAACATCTCTATCAAATATCATTATCTTAGAGAAGAAGTTCAAGACAAGAAAGTGGTGTTGGAGTATGTTAGCACAAAGGAACAAATAGCAGATATATTCACCAAGCCACTACCTAAGGACACTTTTGAGTATCTCAGAAGCAAGTTAGGGGTTATACCCCTATCTTCCATTCACTGACCGAGTTCGGTGAAAGAATCAATTCAATGACTCTACATAATATCTTCTGGGAGTTGATGCTGATTTACACACTTTAGGAGGTTTTATAAAGGTGTGCAGAAAACAATACAGGAAACAATATCAGGGAACATGAATTGAAGACAAAATGCTCTGACCGAGACTGAGTAGATACATCATAGCAAGGAATTCACTTCTCAGCGGAAGAAATCATGTTTTAGTTCTTTACTTTTTGGCATTGTTGTCAAAGGGGGAGAAGACTACTATATGGAGAGAAGACTGATGTATGGGGGAGAAATCTGATAATAGGGAGAGCATTTCAACATTTCACAACAATCTGAATTCGAATCAATTAGGTCAAATCAATTGGTTTTTCCATCAATGCCAAAGGGGGAGATTGTTGGCATTATAAACAAAGGGATATTGTTGGCACTCCAATTACAATAAGAGATTGTTGGCATTTCATTAAGAATATTGAGAAGGTTGTTGATGATTATGGATATAACTGATTAAGGATGTTTACTGTCTTAATATTATTATTTTGTCATTGATGTCAAGAAATTGATTTTCTAATTCTATATGATGTTGCCATATCTTAAGAAGTATGTTTTGTAGAGAATTAAGATGTCAGTAAAAGACACAGAAAGAATATGATAAATAAAGGGAGGAATAATTTATTCAATGGGAAACTATTACTGAGTCAAACAAGGATGAGATCATGATGTTTAGATTGTTTTTATATCCTACATATGTTGTTAATTGAAAGGTTAATACTATTCTATGTTACCGAGCAAAGAACCTAGTCGGTAAACCCTAAGGAACCTAGTCTGTAAACCCTAAGGTTATCGCTATTGGTTAAGGAAGGCAGAATGTCTACTGAGTGAAGTTTAGTATTCACCGAGTTGCAACCGAGTAATAACAAAATGCATTAAATGATTACATGCATTATTTAATGAAGGAAGCTAATGAGCTGGTTATGATTAAATGATTGATACAACATAAATGAAGTTTGTTAAATAATCTATGGCAATGAAAAATCGGCAGGAAGATCTACAACTTAGATTGAACCGCAATACCCTAGCACAAGTTCCAAGAAATGTATGCAAGTTCCAAGGCAAGGTAAAACATTTTCAAATCGAAGGATACATTGAACCTAGTCAAAGTTTGAAGATCTGATGGCTATTATTGATCATGGGAAATGTGATCAAGGAGATTAAGTGGTTAGCTATTGTTTATAAATAGTGAACTATTGATAAACAATGTATGTGGGCAAGTGTATGCATAGGGATGCTACATAGTGATTACCGAGCATAGAAGCTTGAAGATCTATTTTGAATAATAGAGTATAGAGCCCAGCAGATGGACAAGATTAGTTCTATGTCTATATTGGACTTAACAGTCTTATTTGTAAAACCCTCTAGCAAGGTGACATTCTGAGTGAGTGTTTGGAATCCTTTAACAAGGTCACTTTTAACAAAGTGAAGATCCTAATAGATCTGAGGGAAATCCCTTAACCGGGTCACATCTAGCAATGTGTTTGTAATCTTTAATAGGATTTTCTTTTAACCGAGCATACTCTAGAAGAGTGTATTTCTTAGTGGGTTTGAAATCCCACAGTGATTTTTCCCTATTTGGGTTTCCACGTTAAATCTGGTGTTATGAGTGTTATAATGTTTATATGCTTTTGAGTTTGCATGTTTAGCAGTTTTGGTTATATTACTAAAGTATATGTTACAGAGGTTGAATCTATTGTTTTTATGGATGGTTAAGTTTGTATGATTCACCCCCCCTCTCATCTTGTTAGCTTGGCATCTGTACTAAACATTTAGTATCAGAACTATCAACTCTTCAGTTATGACATTAACCATGCAATAGGGATTAATAAGGGCACCATGCCAAGGGATATCCTTAACCCTCACAACTATTTATAAAGGGCTACCAGGTTCTCTAATGGTCTCACTAGGATCAAATGTGATACAAGGATCCTTAGGCATATTCTATGTTTCTACCATATTAACCAAGTTTGGATCCATAGAAGTGAATTATTCAGAAGAGAAATAATTAGGCACAATCCGAATAACATTAGAGGTATGAGAAGGCAAGGGATTCGTGAAAATAATAAGATTTTTATTAGGAGGAGCTACTGATTTATTCCCTTTATCATTCACACCTACCACATATATAATATTATTATCAATCAAGTCTTGATTCTTATTCTTCTATTAGAAGCATTTCTTAGTATCATGACCAGGTTGATGGTGAAATTGACAAAAGGAGTTGTTATAAAAATAAGGGGATGCAAGTTGAGAAGGATCAATTTATTTTATAGGAGGAAGTTTGATAATATTTATGTGCAACAAATGAGACATAATACTATGTAAAGATTCATTGAAGGAAGTAAATTGTCTTTCTCTTTGGCAAAATTTAGATATAGAATGCATACTTGTTGTAGCATTCACATTGTTTTTGTTGATTGCATCATTGAACTTGATGAATCTTTTTGTTGGTTTGAACTTCGCAAATAGTTTTTGAACACTCTCGCCCTTATCAATTAGAGCCATAGGAGTGGATCACTCCATTTGACTAATAGTCAGTTGATAATTGTGGAGTGTTGCACACAACTATGGAGAGGAAGTAAACATAGACAAAAGAAGCTTTTCTCTGATATCTTTTTCTAAATTAGAAATAAAAATTCTTTCAATATCATTATCAGGTACATGAAAATAAATTTGAGCACACACATGCTTATATCTACTAGTGAAATCACTCACCTTTTCTTTAACACCTTGTTTAGAATGCATTAAATCAGTCAAAGTGATTTTAGGACCAATAATGTTTTGAAATTGATGGGTGGCTGCAAGAAGTTGAGTTCCACTTTTGGGCAAAAAGTGGGTGTTTTCTCTATTTTTCAAATTTTATGTCGATTGATGTCAAAATTTGATGCACTTAGAGATTGAATCTCAAAAAATTATAGTAGTAGAAAATATAGTGCTCAGAGTCTACTTTGCAAATATGTAATTTATTTTAATACCCACATGATAAAAATCCATTTTTAGTAGTCATGTTTAAAAACCAATTTTCCAAAATGTTTATTTCAGGACCATACCACACATGTGTATGACCACCCGTTTTTGATGGAAATAAATAAATTTTGGCAAATCCTTTTGGGAAATGATACCTAAGACTCCAAATATTGATGAGAATATTTTTGCTTATTTTTTTATTGAATAGTTTTCTTTTATTAATTTTTAACTGACAGTAAAGTATATTTTCAAAACATCAGGTGTACGACCACCATAATTTGATGAAAAATTCATATTTTTCAATTTTTTTTTTATATTCAAAAGAATTGTATGTAGATTGATGTCATATAATTTATTTTCCTAAAATCCTAAAAACAAAAAAGTTATTAAAGTTTTAGTGAACCTTGGTATTTTAGGTTTAGGTTTGACTTTTGATTAATAAATAATACAAAAATAATAAAAGTAATCTTATCACTATGAAATTTACATTTATGAAATTAGGACACTGAAAAATCTAATGGGTTTTTGTTTCGTCAAAAAATTCAATCAGAAAGGCCCTCAAAAAATTAGGCCAAGGTAGAAATCTAATGTCGTTTTACCTTAGTCATTTTTTTGGAGGTCCAAGCATAGGCTTGGTCCCACCAAGCCTATCCCAAAGCAAAAAACAAAGCTAAGGATTGTTTCATGCCCCTAATTTTAACAAACGGGCACCTGTTTCGCTTTGTACTGTTGAAAGAGAAATGAATGCCCGTTTCATTCAATAACAGGTGCCCGTTTCTGAAAAGATCCATTGGACCAGAATATGGCCCACAAGCACAAATCCCAATGATTGAATGATTTTTCAATCATTACCTGACAGGTACGATTTGCAAAGAGAATGTTTTGATTAATCATTCTCTTTGTTTGTCTTATTGTCGATCTGGTAAGGAAATCGATTCAAATTCAAATTTTGGTGTAGCCATGGGATCAAATCAATACAGGAAGAGGCAAAGGAATGTTCTAACAATTGAGGAGATTGCAGCAAATAGGGAGAAGGAGGCAATGCATCAATGAGAGAGAAGATCAAGAATGAGAGAAGGAGCTTCAAGTTCCACAATTGTTTTAGAAGAGGAGAACATCAATGAGACCAAAAATGCTAACGAAGGAAGCACAATAGAACCATTTAATTCAGGTGCATCTTCTAATCCATTATTGGATACATGTATGTCTTCACAACCCTATATTTTTTCTCATGAAGAAATTGGTGTTTTAGTAGAAGCAAGTTAGTTATTAAATGAAATTCTAATTGAAAATCAAACCCCAAATGAAATTAGAACTCAAGTTGAAACTGAAATTGAAATCCAATTTGAAACCCCAAATGAAACTAGATCTCAACTTGAAACTGAAATTGAAACCAAATTTGAAACTCCAAATGAAATTGAAAATCCATCTGCAACTAAAACCAATAATGTTTATGTAGACATGGAAACGCCAATTGAAAATGAAACATGTTTGAATGATAATCAAAGGAACGAAAATTTTGAAATTAAAAGTGATGTACTAGACAACCTTCTTGGCTTGGTTTCATGGAGACAGATTAGGACACATGCAAATAGATTGTTTAGACATTTTTTTTATAATAAGAAATTTGGGTTTGAATGTCAATTAAAGGTACAACTAATTAAAATGACTAAAATGCGAAAAGTGATGAAGAAGTTAGGCTTTTATTTCAAACCCAAGAAGAAGGATGAGTCTTTAAAACAAGTTGTATCGACTGTTGCTAGCGCCTTTGATACAATTGGAAAGAAAAGTCGATCTAAAGATAAAAATGTGGCATGACAGGCAATAACAATAGCTTTAGTAAGCCAAACAACTTCTAGTAAAATAATGATGAGTAACATAAGTGGATATCTTAATATTCATCCCAAAACTTTTTCAAGAGTTGTAAAAAGAAGAGTTAATTTTGAAAGTGATCTGGCAAACAAATTGTGGACTTTTAGTGGTAGACTACTAAGGTCTGATATGAAACTTACCGATGGAGTCAAAAATTTGGTCGAAAAATTCTGGCACGATAATACAAGAGTATCACCTAATGTTAGAGATGTTCTTAAATTAAGAGTTGGGTCAAAAATTCGTGATCCACATCCAAAACACCTATTGGACATGACTCAAACTAAATTGTATAAAAAAATTTTGGATGATAAGGTGTTGACTATTAGCATTTTTCAAAGGTCTTTTGAAAAGTGTAAACCTTGGTATATTCGAATTAACAAGGAAAGAGTCACATGTTGTTGCAAAACTCATGTTCAATTTCACTACCATTATGATGTATTTCGATATATACGTGTTACCATGCATAGTAATGGAATATTCCAAGAATGTGGTATAAATATACCACCTAAAACTATAAAGGAGTTTATTTCAAGTTTGTTTTACAACCCACTAAATGAACAAAATTTTATTTTCAATGCATGTGTTTCTAGTGTATGTGATATATGTGGTAATCTTGCATTGTTGGATGAATGTTTGCATGAAAATATTTCAAATGTTTTTGGACAACAATTAGTTGATGTTAAAAGATTTAAAACTGTTGAGTATCCACTTGAGGATGGAAAGGTTGGAAAACGATGCGATCTAATCACTGAAAAAGTTAGTGTTCATGCATTTATGAATGAATTCAAGAGTAACATCATACCTAAATATGTTAAACACACTCAAAATGCTAGATGGCTCGATGGTCAATTTTGAAAATGTAAGGATACATTTCCTATTGGTAGTATACTTTCAGTTGTTGACTTTGTAAAGAACTACACACTTGCACCACAAGATGAGGTCCAATCACAATACTACAATTTAGTGCAAGTATCAATTTTTGTCCATATTGTCTATAGGCATGCACCAGATAGTACAAAAGAGGATCACAAAATTTTGAGAGAGTACCATTTCTATATGATTGATAATAAATTGCACTCATCTGAGTTTGTCCAGTTTTGCTTCAAGACCTTTTTTGAGAATTTGAGGGAGGGAGAAATTTAGATGACACAACATCTAATATGGTCTGATAATTGCACAGAGCAATTCAAGAATGCTAGAATGTTTTATTGGTTGAGTAGGATTCATAAGAAAACTAATATCGAACACATGTGGACTTTTTTTGAGGCTGGACATGGGAAAGGAGAACATGATGGTGCCGATGCATGTGTTAAGAGAGCCCTTTGCAGAGAGAAACTCAAATTCAAGGAAAAGGCTAAATTTAAAAATGCAAGTGCAATTGTGGATTTGTTTAGTGCAAATTTATCCACAGGATCAAGTCAAAACTCTACAATTAGATGTTTCTTCTGGCTAGTTAAAGAGGAGAATATCCTTCCAAGATATGATTGTGATACAATCAATGGGTCAGCTACATGGCATTCATTTAAGAGTTCTAATTCTAACACTTGGACTATATGGACTAGAGAGCTTGCATGCTTTTGTCAATTTTGTGTTGCAGGTGAATAGGAAGAATGCGAGAATACATAATGGGTCGAAGAATGGAAACACAAATCCTTAACACCTACTGAGACACAATATGAAGATGTTATAACAAATGAACACCTCAATCATGCATTTGCATCATAAGATTATGATCGTGTTTCAGACCTCATGCAACCTGGTAATTTAATTCAATTTATTGTTTATAACTTTAAATCATATATTTTTAAGTATTGTCATATAATTTATGATTTCATATTTGAATTATAAATTCTAACAAGTTTTATTTCTACATGTACTTAAATTTGTTTTCTAGGACATGTGTATGCTGTTGTTGCACCTGAGGATAATGATGAGTAGGTTGAGTATTGGCTAGCTAGATGTGTAGAACCAAAGAAAAAGTTGATATGTGATCAAGTAGATGATGATTGTTTTGAGTATCCAGTTGGGTCTGTTGTGGTAGTTGGTACATGGCTATGCAAATACTTAACAAGAAGGAATAGCTTACTAGCTTATGAAGACTACCAATCAGAAAAGAAGATTATACACTATTCTCATTTGGTGGTGGCAACAAACATCAAATTAGAAAGATACAAAGGTAGACCTGCTAATAAGGTATTGTGGACACTTTCAGTAGAAGAGCATGAGGCAATCATAGACGTATTGCAAAAGAGAGAGGATGCAGATGGTACATTAGGTTGAATCAAATTTATATGCTTGTAAGTTTGTGTTACTTGTGTGAACTCTTTTATATTTAATCATGATAATTGTTTTTCTTTGTCCCTTTAACATTGTATTTGTCTACATTTGATACAATTTTGTTTTCATAAACAACATTGTATTAGTTATCTTCTTCTTAATGTTATTTTGTGCACATTGTAATTGTGTTACAATTGAATTCTAATTTTTTATGATATATTTATTTTATCGTAATCTCTTCATAGATTAATTGTAAGTTCAAAGATATAATTATGTCTTAAATATGACAACTCTATATTTATCATTGTATGACAAATCTATATTTATAGTGTTCTTTTTTATTTTAGTACCATGAAATCAATGCTTTTCATACCACTACTATCCGCACTAATAAACCATCAATACACTAGTAAAGTAGCGTGGTCAACTTAAGAGGAAAGTCGATACTATATTTGTAACTTCCTTTACTTATTTCAATTTAATTATTCCATATAGTAGGGCTTCCTTTAATTATTTCAAATCATTGAATAATGTTATTCAAACCTTCCTAATAATTTGGTTCACCTTAGTTCCATCAATCTATTGGATTCCTCTGTGAGATTCATTTATAATTAATAATCCTTTTATAATTTTCATATCAAATTTATATGCAAGTTTGTGTTACTTGTGTGAACTCTTTTAAATATTTAGTCCTGATAATTGTTTTTCTTTGTCCCTTTAACATTGTATTTGTCTACATTTGATACAATTTTGGTTTCATAAACAACATTATATTAGTTATCTTATTCTTAATATTATTTTTTGCACATTAAATTATAAACTGTTGCACTATAAGATGATCAATCACAATGTTAAAATATAAAGTCATAAATAGATCACATAACAAGTCATAAATAAAAGGTCCTATATACAATCACATAACAATTCCTAATGACATAATAACAAGTCTTGAAAAAAAAATAATAAGGAAATGACATTAAAACAAGTCCAAATAACATAATAACAAAACAATGTATCACATATATAATCACTAGAGTACACTAAATCACATAACACAACCTGATATCATAATAGCAAGGAAATGAAATAATAAAAAGTCCTATATATAATCACATAACAACAAGTCCTATATATAATCACATAATAACAAGTCCCAAGATAACATAACAAGTGTCATCATAAAAAAGTCCACAATACAGTAACATTACATGATCTAAAATATACAATCTAAGAACTCGCATGCATCTCATCTGCAGTCCTCTTCACTCCATGTGAAGGTGGCTAAGATGAATCATCTTGTTGCACGTGGTCCTGAGATGCACCATCCTATGTCTGTGCAGTATTAGTGTCTCCACCCTTCTGTGCAGTACTAGTGACTCCACCCTCCTATGCAGTATCAGTGTTTGGGCCCTCATGTACATTATTAAAAGATTTAACATGAGAAGAAGTTACTTACATAATTCACTTATAAGGTAATTAAATACTAAAAAATTTAAAATAAATTACCATACGACCATGCTCTACAATGCCCTCACTAGTACGTGAAGGTCCACTATCATGAACAAGAAAAGTGGTCGTAGTCAAGTCCTGCAAAAAAAAACATTGTACATCAATTTTGATAATCCCTATAAAAGCCAGGTACACAGTATAAACAAATTAGAAATTATTTTTCTAATCATCACCTCAAATGATAATGTTGATGGTTGCATCTAGCTCAATCCCATAGCCATACCAATACTGGTAGTGGTATCGACCTGAACAACATATATAAAGCATGAATCAAACTTGTATATATACATAAATTATAAAGTATATATATAGACTACAAGATTATCATAGAAAAGCATACATGTGATGTAGGCAAAGTAATTGATGGTCGAAGGCATACATGTGATGCACCATCAAACAATCCAGAAGCCTACAATTGCAAAAAATAATGAACATGAATCAAAGTTGTACATAAATTAGTAAGCATGTAAACACTTCAAATTAATGGATGAAAAACATACTAGTGGTATATGAGGCTGAGCCTCAGTGGTCCATGGGTCACGTGAAGAACTACCCACCTCAGTGCTACACGAAGCACCCTACAAAATTGAAAAAACATATCATATATATCATTACATTAAAAAAAATATTGTTAATTTTAAATGTACATATCAATACAATGTATCTAGATGAAAGTGTATACTGTAAATGGGGCACCAACATTTCTAGGTATTGAGGTAACATTTTGTCAGTTCCTCAATGATGTGGTATGATCCATCGTCTGTTTAGAAAAAAAATGACTCATTTTATGATTCATATGTGTATATATAAGGAATTTAATATTGCACTGTAAATTATACAAATAAATTTATACCTCTGTAGGTTGATCATCATCTGCCCACAGGAGATCAACATATGAAGAGATGACATCAGCATGTGTAGCCTCCTCGACATCATCATAACCACCATGAGCAGCATCAACATCATCAAAATCACCATCTCCTCCAGGGGCAACCTCACTCTATGAACCCCTACATACATCCCCACAGCTCATGCAAACATGTCCTAAGCTCGGGGTAGCCCTCACCTCCCACAACAGCTGTACTAAATTGCCAGACAGGGCACTTAATGAACCTAGAGCAGAATCCACTGCTCGATGATGGGTAGGTACTGGAACAACTGGTGATGGAAGAGGAACCAATGGATCATCGCGCACACCATTTCTAACCTTGTCACTCAATTTTGCTCCTGGCCTATCCTGGGGAATGCGTCTCCCAACCCCCTGAAATGGTCTAATATCAAAGTAATTTGGAGTTTTGCCCAATTCAAATTCAGCCCATAATTTCTTCAAAAAATACATCAAGACCTCATAATTAGAGTGTGGTGGATGGTCAAAGACCATCCACCACCGCTCCCAAAAGTGGCTAGCATTGCCCGGGTGCCTACACCATCGAAGAGAGATCCGTGGCTTCTTCGGATATATCTCTTCACCCATCTTAGGGTTCACAAAATATTTTTTCAAATCCATTTTTGTTAGTTTTAATTCATTAACTTGTTTGAATGTGAGGCCATCAGCGTAAAATGCATGCAATCCCTCACGCCAACTACGATAGCTATCTAGCTCACTATGTAATGCTTGCACAGACTATACAATGCCTTGCATACTATTTGCAAGGCATAACAATTGAGGAGGTGGATGAGGCTCATGCCTAATAGTATGAATATCTCTAATCAAAGCATCAATATTCATCCTAATTATCTGTCTCAACTGATCGGGTGGAGGTGGAGGTGGAGGTGGAGGTGCTACTAGACCTAATAGCTCATCTATCTCAAACTCATCCATCATGTGAAAATAATTTGCATATATATACAAACATGAAAATTTACAAACTTGAAAATTTACAAATACAACTACAAACACGAAAATTTACAATTACAAACTATTTAATTTACATTTCACCTTCCAAAAAAACTTATAATTAAATACAATTTAGCAACTTAAATATCAAAAAGGAAACTCACATAGATCTATAATATTATTAATAGGTGGGTAATAATAAGCATCATTTAAGAAATATTATCCACTTAAATCAAAGTATAAGAAAAATTCTACAAAATCAATCATCATAATGCCCATGCAACTCAAACAATACTTTTTAACATCTAAAGATGAATTAGGATAAGTTCCATCAAAATTATAATAATAATCATAAGTTAAAGTCATAAGTTATATCTATGAACTTGTCAATACATGCACTACTTTGTTGTGTTCTTTTCTAGAATCATTGGATGATTTAGTGATCGTAACTGGTAGTACTACACTAAGTTGAAGCTTGAATAAATAGTAGGTTCTCTACTCTTGGATGATTTAAAACAAAAAAGAACTGTATTTTTTTAATATTCAATTTTATATTGGTATTTTCTTGTTCAAAGTCGCAACCCACAAAATGTGATTCCAATATTGATCTATATTTGATTCTTATTTTTATTAAATCTGCCACTAGTGTGATTTATTTTCCTCTTAATTTAAATCAAGCTATGTAAATTTAAAGCCTCGTAACTTTTGATAGAGAGCATATTTTTTCATGCTTCATGTGGCATTGAAAAGGTGGTTCATAAATCTTCATAGATCACATAGTTATTTTCTAGGATATTCCCTTGTATTTTATATATTATTTTTTGTGATTTCACATTCTAGTCATTTACTTGGACATCTTGGCACTTGAAAATGACCATCTTACATGAGATGAATTTGTTTGATATGTTTGATATGTATTGATTTTATTGATTTTATTGATCTTTTAAGTTTTTATTTGAGGAGGTATCATAGGTTTCTCTATTCATCCTTTTGTAGTAAAATTAGAAAGGGGTAACTATGATTCTTTTGTAAAATTGTATCTAGATAAGTTTTAGGTGGTGTAATCATTTTCCTTTTATGTATGGAGTCATACCTAAACTAGAAACACTAAAAATTATATAATCTTGGTGTAACATCATTGACCATGTAGGAGTGATTTGATCTAGTATCAAGATCATGATTCTATGTGTATTGCATTGGATATTGATTTCCCCCTCACACTTTGGAATAGACTTCTTTAGGAGATCCATGGAGACCCACATATCTCTCCATTCCTGGAGGATGATATTGTAGATTGTTTCATTCCCTTTGTAGATGAAGATCACATACCCTTCGATGGTGATACTTAAGAGGACATTTATTATATCATATTAAATAATTTATTTACTTAAGATCAACTTTTATTTACATATTAAATAATTTTCAAAATATATTTTAATTATGTACATCAATTATATCAATTAGAATAAACATTTGGTAATTTGAAATACAAGCAATTATCATTAAATATTTAGAATCAATTCATTCTAAATGTAAAATGATACATACACATATAAATATATAATCACTTTTTTAATTTAATATATACTTGGCAAAATAAATTTATATAGATGTGTAAATTTTTAAGCAATTTAGTGAGGTTTATAATGAAACCTATCCAAGAAAATTTTTCATATATTAGAATAAGATATTTTATCTTACCATATAAATTAAGGATCATGACTCACAAGATTGCTATATATTTATGTGATGTAAACAAAATATGTAAAATATGTACTAATAAAAAACATGTTTCTTTATAAAAGAAAATATATGGACAATTTCCTATAAGATACAAATGGAAAAAAATACATAACTCATCTACCCTATATAGACACCACCCTCAACTCTCACTTCTTGTTGGTTCTTATTTTACTATTTCAATTAATGCTTTCACATAATATAATACATTCACTTCCAACACACACTCTATTATTTTCATGTGCTTTTTGCAAACCAACCAACACTTTACTAATATTGCTACAATAAGATTGCAATACCTCAAACTCTTGATGTACACCTTCTATTTATACTTTCTTGCTTTCCATTTGAGGCAAGTAGGTCACTAAGTCCAATCCTTTTGAGAAATCAACAAACATTTCTTAGACAACCCTACCTTGATTCTCCCTTAACAATTTTTATGTCCATAATTAAAAGGAGTCTTAAGATCCATTTTCATTAGCCTACATTAATAATGAACATAATTAGTTTGAAGAAAAACCCCTCTTAGATAAATTTTTTTGTGATGTTAGCTACCTCCATACTTGTCTCTTCTAGTGCAACTTTCATGAATCCTAGAGTTTATTTTGATTTGTAAATAAAGATTTGGTTAAACCTTTTGTAAAATAAATTATTACAGGGTTTTTGATCCTTTCCTTTCTCTATGTTTATTATACTTATCATCCAATCCAATGGAAAAATACACTCTCCTATAACCAAAAAAAACTAAATTTAACTCTAAAAGCTCCAATTAAAAACTAAATATATGTTCCATTTGATACAACACTGCTAGGAAAAACACTGATCGCTAAGCACCATTTAATACCATAAGCACCAATAACACTCCTTCAAATGTTTAGCACCACCTTTATTAAGTTAATCCATTAAATTAGCATTCTACAAAATGAACACTAATCTAATGAAATTAAAACCATTTATTTAAAACTTATAATTCTCCTTAATAGAATCCTTATCAAACCTCAATAATAGTTAAGGAACATTAATCCATGGTGTCCAACTCAATTGCTTAGGACATGAAAACGTTAAAATTTCTGACACTAAATATAGCCACCATTATGAATGCTTAAGGTGGTTGATAACATACATGTTACTCTAAATGTTTTCTTCAGCTAGGAATCATGGTATATATTGCCACTATTGAATCTTAATCAAATGTTGTATTGACCAACTAATAAACCAAGATAGTGAAATTTCTTCTGGTACTTGTTCATTTTTTTCTATTTAGAGTTTAGTGTAAGTTTTTTTCTATTTAGGGTTTAGTGTTCATTTTTTTCTATTTAGGGTTTAGTGTTCATTTTTTTCTATTTAGGGTTTAGTGTTCATTTTTCTGTTCAAGGTTTATTGTCTGTTTTTTTGTGTCTAATGTGTATTGTTCGTTTACATTTTTGTTTTTTTGTTTTTTTCCTACGGTTTAAATAATATTCATGTTTTTTGTTTTTTTCCTATGGTTTTTACTATTCATGTTTTTTGCAATATTTGAAAACTAAAAACTATTTTAAACATGAAATAAAATAAAATAAAAGACAATTTTCAAACTTTAAAACATTAACATTTTCTTTATGAAAAACAATAAAAGTAAATAAAAAAGAATATTAAAAATAAAACTAAATAACTGGAAGGAGGTAAAAATGGTCTAGAGGGTCAGCTGGGGTGAAATAAATGGGTACCCGTGCTCCTCAGAAATGCCTACCCATTTTCCAAATAGTGAAAATGATGGAAAATAGTTTAAAAAAAAAAAACTACATTTCAAAAATGGGTGCCCGTTTAGCTTCGGGCACCCATTGCTAAATGAGCACCCGTTTCTTTATGGCTCAGGCACCCAAAGCTAAACGAGTGCCTGATTTGTAAAAATCGGGCACCCGTTTCTAGCGGGCTCATTTTCCAACCCACGAACTTCTGCGGGATTGGGACCCAACTTTGTGCATTTACCCTGATGGATGAAAGAATTTGCCAATTGTTGAAAAGAAGTGATGGAATATGAAGGCAAAGAAAAATACCATTGTAAATCTTTCTCTTAGTGTTCTTGTAAACAATTTTGCAAGCAAACTTTGATCATAAGAAAAATCAGTACACAAGGTTTAAAATATTTTGACATGCGTAAGAGGATTACCTTTTCCATTATAGAGTTATAATTGAGGAATCTCAACATGTTTAGGTGACATGGCTTTAACAATATCAAGAGAAAGTGGGCTCGCACTATAAAAGGTGGGCACACTAAACTTGGATTGACTCATTGAAGCAATTTTTTGTTGTAAACAAGACACAGTTTGAGTAAGATTTTTAAATTGTCACTTCAATAGAAGAATTGATGTTAGACATAGGTGATTGAGAAGCTGGTGTGATGTTATTTAAAGAAGGCATGGACTGAGAATAAGGTTGTTGGACATTATGATAAGAAGGCATAGGTGAGGAATGGGTAGGAAAAGGGACACTTAAAGGAGGAATAAATTTGTTTAAGGAATTTCCCTCTTGTGTCACATTGATTGGTTGAGGAATAATAGGAACACTCATGGAAGACATAGGTAAATATGGAGGATTAAATGAAGAAGAGGGATTTTCCCCATGACCAATGGTTGTAGGAATGACATTTTGAGTTGAAGTAGAAATGATATTGGAGGTAAAAGTAGGAATACTAGTCATAAGTGTAGTCAAAGGAATTGAAGGATTGAATTATGTTGGAGGTTGTAAATAACCTAGGGTTCCGGCACAACTCCTTATAGGCATGACATTCAAGTCAACAATATGTGCAATGCCACACAATATATCAGTTTCATTCTTATCACTTTGAATCATGCGTTTAAGGCCTTCAATTAATGGAAGAGCTTCACTATGAGGGTATTCTTGGGACATCCATTGTTGAAAGTTATCAAATTTATTGTCCGATGTGGAAATTTGATCTATAGAGACCCTAGTTAAAGCTTCTTCTTCATCATGGGATTCATCAATGGGGTGAATAGGCACATGATTAGAATGGGAAGAGTTATCATGATCCTCATTAAATAAGTCACCCAAATTAGGCTCCATCTCCTCAATAATTAAACCTTGGGAAGCCTTAATTATAATGCTTCATCTAATAGGGATAAGATAGGTAGGACTAATAGTGGTAAAATGCATGCACTAGATGGAATTTTTGAATTTTTAATTTTGGAACAAAGCTTACAAAATTGATTAATACAAAATTTAAGAAAACAATGATTACACAATTTGAACTTTGTTCGGGGAAGAGGATGACACAATTTCCAAAAATGAAAGGAAATTGGAGTTTTAAAATTAGGGCCAAGGGAATACCACTTAATTTTAAAATCAAATTTTTTTAAATCAGGGCAGACTATAATTAACCTCTTAATTTTAAAAAATTTCTTGAAATTTGAAATGTTGAATTTTGAAAGTATTTCCGATTCTAGAGGGATAAAAAATTGACAAAATCAGTGAATCTTCTAGATTTAGGCTATTAAATACAGTCATAATAGTCTCCCAAAATTTTGGGAAAAAAAGTTGAGGACCGTGGCGGGAACAAACATGGTCCGACTAACTTTTTTCAAAAAATTCAGTGATAGATATTACGATTATTTTAAAGCTAACCCCAAAAAATTGATGAATTTTACGACCTCTAGATGGGAGAAATGAAGGCGCAAATGTAAAAATAGGACCCTATTAGGGTTTTGAAGAAAAATAGGAATTGAATTACAAATTTGAAAAAGGTCAAACCTAATGGATAAGGACACCTTGGAAAATGTTTAGAAATCTAAATTGGAATAAAATTGATTTCAAATTTGCACAAAATCCAATTAATTTTGAAAATTATAGTTTTATGAGCTAACCACTTAATTTTAAAATTTGAATTTTGGGAAAAGGGGGGAAATTGAAAATTTGAATTGTAGGAATGCAGACAAATATGAGAACAATCAGAAATCTGAAAATTAAATGGAAATCCAATTTTTGCACAAGTTCAAGATGTTTTTTGAAAATTAGGGTTTCAAAAAGTAACCTCTTAATTTTGTAAATTTTAATTGTAAATTGAACAAGGCAATGAGGAAATTGAATTTGACAATCAAAACAATTTTCAGATCTAAGAGTACAAGCAATTTTTTACAAATTACAAGTTCAATTTTAATTTAAAAAACTAGGGTTTTTTATGATTTAACAACTAAGTTTGTAGAAATTTGAAACTTGTAAATGAAAAATATGTAATTTTGTTCAAAGTAAAGCATGAAAGATGTTGGGTTCACCAAAATGTAATGTAGAAAAAATGGTTAATGATTAGATCAAGAGGAAAAATACCCTTTCCCTCAAGAACAGATGAGAGTTTCACTGTTGATTACCCTTCAAACACTTTTCACCAAATTACATTTGGAAGAGGAGAGGAGAGTTCACTAGATTCAACCTTCAAATATGAAGATTGAATTTTGAATGAAATGGGAATGATAAGTTGATCCCCTCTTCCTTATTTGAAATGAAAAGGAATTGATTGAATTATGTAGTGCAAAAGTGACAAATAATTGATTATAACTTAAGATTGGAATATGGGATGAAGATGTTCACCTGGATCTGGCAGTAATATGTCGAGACGAAGTTACCCAACGAAATTGAGGAAAAGTTGTCTGAACCGTGGTGGGAATGTACACAGTTCTCCAAAAAATCCATGAAACGAAAAGGGTTTTTCTGCCTCTGCAAATGGAGACCGAATCCGAAAGTACAATTGTACACCTGAAACCTACACACATAAAAGAGAAGAAAATGGGTTGGGATTGGGGGTTTTCTTTTAGGTCAAACCCCAGTTTTGGAATTAACCAAGTAATGAAAGAAAGTGATTGAAAGTAGATGTAAATGAAAGACTAAATTGTAAATCACCTCAAGGGAGGTTGTGATAGCAATTTTGATAGAAATGCTTGTCATGTGGAATCAATCTCCTCTTCAGTGGTTGAATCCTTGACTTGAGAATGCTCAATGCTGGAAAAGAGTGATTGAATGCTTGAATTCTCTTGAATGCTCGATCACTCATGCAACTTGAACTTATCCAACTTCAACCTTTCTTACTTATGCAAATGAGAGGATGAATTCCCCCTAAATACATGTTAGTGGATTTGATTATTGTCACAGGCTGACATTGGGGCAGTTTCCCATCCAATGTACAACCAATAATTCAACCCTAGGAATGGTCTTGCCCCAAAATAGGGAAAGGATAGGGGCACCATGCCCCTATCCTGGGAGGACATGGGTGCCATGCCCCTGTCCTAGGAGGACATGAGTGCCACGCCCCTGTCCTACCCCTTACTCCAGGGTAGAGTGCAGATGGGGTGATGTAGAGGCCAAGAAAGAAGTTGTTTTTGAGGGTCGAGAAATCTCTGGTCTCCAATCAGGATAGAGGATTCAATCTCACATGTGTGAGAACCCTAATGTAGTCAAAAATTTCTAGGGTCACAATTTTATGACAATTCAGTAAGTTATTCTGACTTGAAAATCAACCTGGATAGAGCCTCACTACCAGTCAAACATCTATAGCCCTGACAAGGTTATACACTGTAATCTCTTGAATATTTCTACATTTCGAGCTGGCATCCATAGCCTTGATGGAGTTACTCATATGTTCTCATATTCAAGCTTTTATCACACTTGTATGTGTGATATTTCAGTTATATATCACTGTTCTTTTGCCTTGATATTTTTATATGGATTTTGGCATATCACTTTTTTCTTTTATTTTTTTGCCTTGACTTGTAAGTAATGAAACCTACTTGGGTATGATGGTTACAGTGGTGCTGAAGCAGAATATTGGATTTTTCACTAGCTACATGACCAACTAGGTATCTGTAATGACTTAGAGCTATTGATTAATGTGTGAGATATAGAAATTGATATATTTTGGGTAGCAAGACTCAATAGTTAAACTTCAACCCAACCATGGATAAATCTTAATCATGAGGTGACATTGAAGGTGAATGCCCTAAGACTTCCTAAAACCTCATGTACCAATATATAGGAAATGAGACCACCTTCTCTTCTTTTAGTGCACGGGTGAATGACTTAGACAATCTCCTTGCTTTATTGATGCAACTATATGTGAAAGTAGAGACAATATGCAATGAAGATTGCAAATGTGATGCATTTAAGAAAGAAAATATATGAGATGCAATGCTTTAAAGAAAATGATATGCAAATGCACAAAGTAAAGACTAAATTAACCCAATCCATAGATGTAATATCTTTCTAAGATGCATGTTGTTCATAGGATCTGGGAGTGGATCTCCCTCCATTGTTGTTATATTATAAGTGTCACTTCCACCTACTCTGGTTATTAAAAAAGAACCTAACTAGTTAGGCTCAAATTTTCTTGGTTTTCCACGTTCTGTTAGGTTCCTTTGGTTCTCCTTAAGGATGATACCCCCTAATTCCAAGCCACATGGTCTCACTCTTTTTTAATATCTTTGTCTCATTCTGTTTTGGTATCCTTGTAAATGATTTAGAGTGCTTCGTCATTTTTCATCCAATAGTTCAAGTTCTTGCAAGCGTGTGAATTTGTAGTCTTCTTTTGATATGATATGTTTTAGAGAGCCTCTTAGTGATGGAAATTCTACCTCAATAGGAAGAATGGATTTTGAATCATATACCAGAGAGTATGGTGTTGCACCAGTGGTTGTGCATACACCAATTGGATAGGCCCAAAGAACTTGATTCAGTTGAAGATTCTAGTCTCGTATGTCTTTGTTGAAAACTTTCTTTAGAATTTTTAATATAATTTAGTATGTTGGCTTATCTTGATTGTTGCTTTGGGGATATTACAGAGTTACAAATTGTTGTTGGATATGGAACTACTCACAAAGTTTAGTGACCTCTTGGTTTTTAAAGGGATGCCCATTATATATCACAATACACATCGGGACTCCATATCTATAGATAATATAATTCAGGATGAATTTTTCTATTTTTTTGCCAGTGGTGTAGGTCATGGGGATTTCCTCATCCCATTTTGTAAAATATTTGGTCGCAGTGATAATAAATTTGTATCTATTAGAGGAAGTAGGGTTTATTTTCCCTACTAGATCAAGTCCCCACTATGAGAATGGCCATGGTGATGTGATAGGTTGAAGGTCTTATGTAGGTGCATGAATTAGATCTACATGTATTTGGCACGATCCACATTTTTTAACATACTTTTAAGCATCATTTTCCATTGTTGGCCAGTAGTATCCTATTCTCAATAGTTTCTTGGCCAGAGCTGGGACACGAACATGGGTACCACATATTCCATTGTGAACTTCTTGTAGTGCTTAGACATCTAAGAAAGGTGGTATCCAGGCTTATTTTGTACAATGTGTCTACAATAAGCATGTACCTATATGCTTGTTGTATCAATGTCATTTTCTAATTGGATGAAAGATCTAGAGGCATACCCTGATCATGTAGATATGAGTAGACTTCTTGATACCAGGGGGATTTAGGTCCCACTATGACACAAACATATTCTGAAGCAAGTATTTCATATGAAGGTACCATCAACTCCTCTACTATGAACTTAAACTGAGTTCCATTATTCAGCATACTAGGGAGAGATCCCAAGGTTGCCATTGCATCAGTGACTCTATTCTGTGCTCTAGAGATTTGCTCAAAAGAGATGTTGGAGAAATGTTTCTTGAGCTCTTCTACCAATAGTTTGTAGGGTGTGGGTTTTTCATCCTTGGTGTCATAATCATCATTCACTTGGTTGATGATACATTAAGAATCTCCATAGACTTGTAGTTATTTGATCTTTCATAGTACAATAGTCTGAAGTCCTATTACTAGCGCTTCATATTCAGCCATGTTATTAGTGCATGTGAAGCTTATTCTGAGTTATATGAGAATACAATCACCTTGAGGGATGATAAATAGGATTCCCTCTCTTGCTCCATGATTGGTATGTGATCCCTCAAAGTATACTTTCCAAGTGCTAGATGTTGTTATTATGAAGATAGATTCATCTAGGAAGTCTATCAGCATTGGATGATGAAGCCTTTTCCAATTGATCTGAAATTATCTTCCCTTTGATGGCCTTCCTATCAACATACTAAATGCCAAAATTGGTTAGGACCATTACCCATTTATCTACCTTTTGGTTAATACAACTCCACTTAATAGATATTTGAGTGGTTCAAACTTTGCGATGAGTTGTATCTTATGACTGATCATGTAGTGTCTAAGCTTCTAGGAAGTAAAAATTACTACTAAGCATGCACACTCAATAGGAGTATAATTCATTTCATAACCTCCAAGGGTTATACTAATGTAGAATGTTTCTATTTATTTCCCTTGATCATCATGTTGTGCTAATAGAGCAGCCAAAGCAGAGTTTGTGGCAAATATATATACCAATAGTAGTTTTCCATGGATTGGTGGCACTAACACTGGTGTGGTAAGTAGATAGTCTTTTAAAGCTTGAAATTCCTCCTAATATTGTTTTGACCATTTGAATGTTATACCTTTCTTTAAAAGGTATTGGAAAGGGTGGTACTTATCTGCCAATTGTGCTATGAAGCATCTTATAGATTGTAGTCTCCCCTCAAGACTTCTCAATTGTTTAAGTGTTGTTGGTGTTGGAATTTCTAAGATGGATTTCACCTTTTTCAGGATCTACTTCAATGCCTTTGTTTGACATAATGAAGCCTAAGAGCATTCTAGATGTAACGCCAAATACACACTTTTAAGGATTAAGCCTTACTTTGTACTATTCTAATATATCAAAGATTTTGGCTAGAACTTTCAAGTGATCTTCTCTGATTTTGTGACTTGGATAAGATATCATCAACATAATCCTCCACGATATCATGTATCTTGTCATGAAATAATGTTGTCATATCTCATTGATATGTTTCACCTGCATTCTTTGAGCAAAATGGAATGACGTTCCAACAATATGTTCCCCAAGGACATGTGAATGTTGTTCTTTCTTGGTCTTCTGGTGCAATTTTGATTTGATTATAACCAGAGAAACTGTCCATCAGTGAAAGAATTTTGTTTCCCACTGTAAGATCTAAAATCATATCAATATTTGGAAGCAGAAAATTGTCCTTGGGACAAGCCTTGTTTATATCTCTAAAGTCAGTGCAGATTCTGATGCCCCCAGTGTGTTTGGTTACTAGGATTCGGTTGGAGATTCATTCTGCATTATCTTGATCTTATGAAACCCACATCTAACAAATTTTGCAATTCAATTTTGACTAGTAGGTATAATTGTGAATGCATTTTTCTTAACTTGTGCTTGTAGGGATTTGTTCCTCATAATAGTGGTAGATGGTGTAAATCTAATTTATGATCCAGTCTTGACATATCTACATAGGATCATGTAAAGTTGATAGGCCTTTGCCTAAAAAGTTTAATAAATTTCTCTTTTTCTAGAGGATTTAGGGATTCTACCAAGTGAATTTTATGTATATTCTCGACATCTCCTATGTTGATCTCTTCATTTTCTTCTATTAGGAGTGTCAATTTATCTTGGTCTATTGGAAGATCATCGAGCCTACCTCTGGTCACATTTTTGTTTCTTCTGAGTCATTTGGATTGGAGGAAGAGCTTGCCTCTCCAAAATATGTTGTTCTATACAGATCTATGGTGAATCCTACCATGTAGTCATCAAATGGGAATCCATCTCTGGCACCCAAGACCTTTTCTATAGCCTTGTGGTTCTTAAACCAATCTAACTTTGGTTTCTCTTTTTGCCCTAGTTTATTAAATGTGGGTACATAAGGCATATATCTCTTTCATCATCAAAGTTTGGGCTTGTTGTTATCATGCAGACTTGATTATGAAATTATTATGTGAAGGAATTTGGGTCTATTCCAATATCTTTGTAAACAATTCCATCATATACATGTGGTATATGATCATAATATCTATCCTAATCTGTTGTGCTATTGCTATGGAGAGATAGAAACTCATAGTCATGTGAGTCAGTGATTGTCTCTATATATGTGTATATATCTAATTTTCCATCATATAGTTCCTCCTTAATTAGAGTTAGAGGGAACTCTGCAGTATTGATGATGCATGGCATACTCTCGTGACTTCAAGATGTAGATTCATTTATTGACATGTTGCTCATTTCTTAGATGATTGAATCTAACCTTGTTATTGTGACATTTTTTGGTGTTACATGTTAGTATTTGTTGATGTACTTGAAGATAAGGATTAGGCCAACCAGGTATTTATGCCATTTGTTGGTCTTATGCTTGTGTGTGAAGAATCAAACCATGTGTTCTTATCACTGGCAGGTGCTATGCCTGTTTCTATTACTGCATTGGCATGCGAAGATTGTGGACATATAGCTATTGACAAATTTCCTAATGTAACATTATTGGGGATTCTAACTTTGTTAGTTGACTACTATGGTATTGGGTATGTGTAGAAACATGGTGGGTCAAATAGGCCCTTAAGTGGCAATGAAAATCAGAAAACAAAGTTAGGAGACTTGATGTAAAAATTAGAATAATTTACCAACATTATTTTAAAACTATGTAAGAATGGAGTCTGTAGAAAATTAAATGTAGTTTCTAAGCTACTAGTTTTTTTATAAAAAAGAAAATCTATTTCATAAAAATTTGAAATTTCAATGCAATAGTACTAAAATTTTAAGAAAAAGATAAGAAGCAAGTTCCTGTCTAACCAACCTAATCATAATCAAATAATAATATTATTTTATTAAATTTTAGTTATAAGTAGAAGACTCATATCCGGATGAGACATATATTTTGTTTGTATTTTTTTTAAATAAAAAATTAATTATGATTTTTTTACTATAGCTCATTAAAATTATTAAAAACACGTATGTTTGACCACCATAACTTGGTAAAAAATTTATGAAATTCATTTTTTTTCTTTTTTTAATTTTATAGTATTAAAAGCATAGAATGTGACACATGTTTTAAATTCAAAAAATGTGATATTGTTTGAAAGTTATAGATATTTTCCAATCAGCCTATTAATTAGAACTTTAGTTAGAATATTGCCACTTTTTGGCCCCTCATGATCCTGGACATACCCTATTGTTGGTGGCATGTTCATAATTACAGGAGTAGCTAAGCTTTTAGGCCTTTTTATTGTGTGGTTGTATACAAAACCTTAGTGTTTTGCATTGTCTATGGGTGACATGGGTTCCATGATGTCTTGAGCATTTAGTCCCAATCTTGTTGTTCCATTATAGTCATGTCTTTGTAACATTATGAATCCATTCCCATATAGATCTAAGTGAAGTTTGATAACATGGTAGACTTCTTCTTCTAAGGCTTCATCTTGTATATGTCCCCATCTAACAAATGTGCAAGAGTCTGAATATCTAACAATATCTTTTCCTTTATCTCTCTTTGTGAGAGTATATGAGGGTCTCCCAAAATTTCTAGGAGATAGAGATAATGGTCTTGTTGATGATGGTCCAACAATAGAATATTATCCATATGCCTCATCCCTTATTTGTAATGGAGGTGCAGTAGGTGTATATGGTGCATAATCCTATGCATTTGACGATGCTATAGATCCCAACTGTGGAATGATTGTGGATTCCTAATTGATTGGAACTTGGTTGTCTATACTTGCTCTTAAGTAGTTGCAGTGCTGAAAAGGAACAGGGTCTCTATGTACTATTATTTTAATTCCATTGAATGGAAACTTGATGCATTGATGGAATGTGGAAGGTATGCCCTGCATGGCATGTATTCATGGATGACCCAATAGCATTTTATATCCCAATTACTTGTCTAACACTTGGAAAATAAAATTGGTAGTAATAGGTCCAACTTATACTAGAAATGTGACTATCCATTTTAAGGGCGTTCCTCATCGTCATATGCTTTTATGTTGATCTTCTTTGTAGGGTCTATATGATACAGCTAGTTGAATTCTATTTACTATAGGATCATCTACCACTCCATCATTTGTCACATTCTTATTTCTAGACTATAATTTAAGCTTTTATGCACCTGTTGTGTTGGACGTACCACTGTCTTTCCTATTTTAAAGAATACCTTGTTCTAGCAATCCTTTCTCATATATTAATCCCTTTTCAGTGATCTCTTTAAAGGTACTCAAACATTGCATTTATAAAGGATATTTCACTAGAGGTATGAGGTTTTCACTAAAAATATCCACTTGTTCTATGTCTAGTATGTGGCTTGGATACCGGGGGTATAGAGATCTCCATCTCTAGAAAAATGTAGCAAAGGTCTCACTTTCCTTTTGCTTTGTAGAGAATAAATCTATAAGAGTTACTGGGTTGTCAATATTGTGAGATAATTTTGTAATGAATAACTCTTCTAGCTCTCCCCATAAGGTAATCCTTGGTGGTAGGTGTGAAAACCATTCTAGTGTAGACCCTCCAAGACTTTTGGTAAAAAGTTGTAAAAGGTATGTATCTTCATGGGATACATGAATGAATGATGTAAAGAACTCTCTGATGTGATCTCTTCGATCACCCTTTCCTCTATACCTATCAAACTTTGGTGTTTCAAAATGAGGAGTAAAAGGTGGAATGTACATTGACCTATCAAAAGGATAAGGTTTGAGATCTTCCATAGTGTAATTCTTTTTTTCTTTGCGTGACTGCATTGTCACCATTCCCCTTTGTATATTTTGTACTTGTTGAACCAAAACCTATGTTTGCATCAAGGGTACACTGCATGTGTATGTATTAGACATAGATGTTTAATTTTTGTATAGATAGGTATCGTTTAAGACATTGTTTGATTATGAAATTGTGAGTTGAAACCTCCACTAGGCACTATAAAGTAGGAAAATTGTGATCTCATATTGGATTGAGTGGACCCAAAGGGATTGGTAGATCCTTATTGTGTCCGAACTGACCATGGATGTTGTTTGGAATGTAGAAAACATGGTTCCTAACATTTGTTTTTAAGCCATGGTAGCTTGTATTGTATTTTATTATGTTGACATAGTTTGAGCAATACTTTGTATTGAATTTGTTTTTGTTGTTGGCATCTAAGTTATATTTTGGTTTAGAGTTACCCCAGGCGGAAAGATTATAGAAATGTCAACATTCAGGGGTAACTTTTCTCCATTTTGGATCAAAATAGAGAGATACCTATCTTTGTTGTTATTCATGAGAGCGTTGAGGACTGTTAGTACTTGTGGGTCTTGTTGAGCAGCCTCAATCTCTTCTTGCATTAATTTGGTCTATAACTCCTCAATTATGAGTAGTTGATTTGTGTTTGGAGGTAATGTAGCACCCCCTCTTGATTTTGAATTTGGTCCTATAGGTGGGCTCATATTCCAAGTAGGATTGTAATAGGGGTCACTATTTGGATCCATCTGGTGTTTTGCATTTTGAGATCACGTTAATGGCATGAATGTAACTTTAAAGTGATCTTGACTCTCTATGACACACCTAAATGGAGAACGTGATGGATGTGGACAACTCATATGCAAGACTTTGACCTACTGACTATGAGATCATGTATCCAAACTTAAACTACAATGAGGACTCTCTATTGTTGAGGATTTTGTTCTTCGATGGTAAGTCTCGCAAGTTGTCAAATAATTTCTTGTTCTCTTTGTTTCTTGATTCCTCATTCAGCCTGCCTTTGAATTCGAACTGATTTACAAACTTCATTATGTAGGACAACCTCAACCTTTTCATATTGTGGGAGTTAAATTCTTAATTCCCAAATAAGATTGTCCAAAAAATCAATTATTTTCAATTGATTGTTATCTAGTCTAAGGTTTGGTTGCTCAAATGGAAATTCTCCATGACCTGGTAGATCCATGAAAATGAAATGCTCGTAAGAATCCTAAGGGTGAGAGACTATGATTGATGCAGGTGTAGATAATGCAAGAATTAAGATGATGGACTTTGTTGCAACCTATTGAAGTGTGCAAGATTGATTCTATCCTACGAGGGACGTAAATGATGGCTTTGCAAAGACTATTTGGATGTGAATAGTTGACCTTACTTCTTAAGTATGTGGTGAGGGCTTATTATGCATGGATTAAATGTATGGGACCAAAGATCACAAAAGGTAGCATATTCTCCATTTCTCTGAATATGGCAAATCAATTTTGATTTTTTTATGTTGATACTTAGTATTGGGGTAAGTGAACCAACATGGTGAACCAAAAGGGGGGTATAAGTGGCCACTTTTTTTGTTCTTCTGAAAATGGGTAAATTTGAACTTCAAAGAGCTATTTGAAGGTCATGCACTCAAAACTAGGAGTTGAGAAAGGAATAAAAATTGTATTAATTTGAATCTAATTTCTAAACTACTATTTTAAAAAAAAATTGGATAATATTAAGAGGTTCAAACCTTTCATGCATGAAAAATTGTTCCTAATTTTTTCAGAAAAATATAACATAGCTATTTTCGTGCGTTGCATAAAATATATAGTTAGATTTAGTATTTTGCAAAACCCTTTGGTAGGATGATAGTTAAGAGTGAGATCTATAAATTGTGTATTTTTTTGTAATTTTTTTTTGAGTATTTATTTATTTTTATTTTTTGGAAGTGATCGAATCTTGAAAATTTGGTACATGTTCATGCGCTGGGCATAACTTACATCAAAATAATAAAAAATGTAAATTTTTTTTTAAGTGTATAGAATTTAGTGTAGAACAATAATATGTAATTTATTGTAAATTTGGTCAAGTATATCGATAGTTATTAAAAAAATGGTAGACATATGTCTATGAGGACTATCAAGGCACTAATAAAGAAAATTAAAGTTTACCATGCTAATGTTGTCCAAAAATAGAAAAATTTAAATGGTCAGAAAACCAAGAAGATGTGTCAGATTATGGTTGTAATTTTAGAGATACCCACTTGATCATTTATAAATCTGATGATGATGAAGTCAAGAAACCATGTTGGAGGATGAAAAAATGTGTAAAGGGACAAAAAAGGGGGTAAACAAGCTTTAGGGTTGTTTTCCAACCCTCTTACCAAGCCAAAACCCACATGGGTTTTGAAAAATAAAAAGTACTATTTGCGGTTTTAAATAACCTGTATGGGCTATGTAAAACTAAAAACATTTTGTTTTTGTTTCACAAAACCCATATGGGTTATGAAGAACTAAAAGCATTTTTTTTGTTTCACAAAACTCGTACGAGTTATGAAGATATAATAATGTATGCTTGTAAACTTAGCATTTACTACACATGTTTTAGACATACCTAGATAATATGTGGTTATGTATGTATATATGCATATCTATAGTTACATATACATATATTTATATAGATATATGTTTGTATACATGCATGTATCTCTTCTTTTCCTCCCTCTCTCGTCTTCCTTCCCCCATCATTGTCTTTGTCTATTCTGAGCCCAAATTATCTTCCTTGAGTTATATCACATCTCTCTCCCCCTCATGCTTCTCTCTTTTTCGATTCTCTCACCCTTTTCTCCTTCTTGTTCTCTCTCTACCTCACATCTCTCACTGTCTCCTCCTCCTACTCTCTCTCTCTCTCTCTCTCTCTCTCTCTCTCTCTCACACACACACACACACACACACACACACACACACACATTATCCTATCCTATTCTCACCCTCTCCCCCTTCTCTCTCTTTCTCTCCCCATCCCTCACCCTCTCCCCCTCTCCCTCCCCCTCTTGTTATCTTATCTCTCTTTCTCTCCATCTCTCTCCTATACTCTCTCTCCCTCTCCCTCTCTTTATCCTATTCTCCCCATCTTCGCCCTCTCTCTCTCCCTCTCCCTCTCTCCTAATTTCTCCTCTATCTCTCCCCCTCTCTCTCCCTCCCCCTCTCCTTATCTTATTCTCTCTCTTTGTCTCTCTCTCTCTCTCTCTCTCTCTCTCTCTCTCTCTCTCTCTCTCTCTCTCTCTCTCTCTCTCTCTCTCTCTCTCTCTCTCTCTCTCTCTCTCTCTCTCTCCTTTTCCCAATCTCCCTCTCCCCCTCTCCTTTTCCTAATCTCCCTCTCTCTCTCTCCCTATCCATCCATCCCCCTCTCCTCATCCTACTCTCTCTCTCTCTCTCTCTCTCTCTCTCTCCTTTTCCCAATCTCCCTCCCTCTCTCCATCCCTCCCTCCATCCCTCCCTCTCTCCTTCTCCCTCTCCCCCTCTCCTATTCCTAATCTCCCTCTCTCTTCTTGTCCATCCTTTTCCCAATCTCCCTCCCTCTCTCCCTCACCCTCTCCCCCTCTCCTTTTCCTACTTCTACATAGCCCATACAGGTTATGTATAACTAAGGCCAAAACTTCTAGTTTTACATAACCTGTACGAGTTATGAGAAATTGTGAACGTTGACATAAAAGTTTTCCATAACCCTTACAAGTTATGGGAAAATCTGAATATATTTTAGTGCAAACCACCATTTCAAGTTGTTTGAAGGCCCCATTGCTTCTGCACATGATTTTCTAGGACAGTAACAGTCAAGTTTTCATATTCTTTTGTCAATTTTCCTTTGGTATGATTGATTTATCTCATATATTGGATTGTTTTTTAAGTTATTTTATCATTGTTACTTTAGATTATAACAAAATCATGATCATTTGTTATTTTGTTTCTTTGATCATGACTTATTTGTCTTGTATTTTGGTTTTTTTTAAGTTATTTTATTATACTTACTTTAAATTATAAAAAATGATGATCATTTGTTGTTGTTTTTATATTTGATTATGGATTGTAATCATGATGTTATGTGTAGGACAATGGGAAAGAACAAGAGAGGAACAAATGAACAAAGAGAGGCAGCAAAGGAAAGACAAAGGGAGCATATGAAGAGATTACGTGAAGGTACATCATCCAATGCACCTGATGAAAGTGATGAACATTCACCAATTGAAATTAATATGATGAATGCACCAAATCAAAATGATCAACATACACCAATTCAAATACATATGATGAATGCACCTAATGAATGCAATGAACATACAACATTTGAAAGTGATTCAGTGAATGCACATGTTAATGAAATTAAAGAAGATATACCATTTAAATTTGATGTGATCAATGCACATAATGAACCTAATGAAAATGAAGAGCATGCACCAATCTTAATACCTCTTAGAATAATTCATAGAAAACCAAACTTCCTAATAGATATTGATGAAAATATTGTGAAGCCAATGCATGATAAAATATCTGAAAGAACGGTTAGAAAAATTTGGAATAACCATTTTGAAAACTTAAATCAAAGTGGAAGATGCCAATTAGTTGTTGAAATGATTAAAAATATGAAATTTAGAGAGACAGTGAAAATTTTAGGGTTAAGAACATCCGAAAATAATAGTGAAAGAACCATTGTGAGAAATATTTTTGATGCATACCAAGGGAATGGTTCGAAATCATGCACTAAAGATGATAATGTTACTCATTGTGTCCTCACATCAGCCATAATGGGAAAGGAAATGAAAAAATCTCATTTAATAAGCAAAAAAGAAAGTCATTAAGGATAAGTGGAACCACATTACACTATGCCTTAGAGAGGTGAGAGAAAATCAAGGATCCTAACAATAATTCTCTTTGGGCATTCTCGAGTATACTCCCATGCAAGGACAAGGTTGTTGTTGATGCACTAAGAACATTAATTGAGAAATATTGACATGACAACACAAGGGTTTCACCCAACCAAAGAGATGTTGTTAGAAGACGTATTGGAATTAGTAATCGTGAGCCACATCCAAAACACTATTTAGATACCACTCAAACCCAATTTTATGAAAGGTTTCTTAAAAGCTTTCCTCAGATTAAAATCACACAAATATTTTTGGAGATGACAAAACCATTTTATGTTAAGATTAATCATGTACGTACTACATGTTGTTGTAGGGTCCATGTTGAATTTTCCATGCATTATGATATTTAACGCTATATATGTTGTACTTTGCACAGTAATGATGTTTTGCAAGAATGTGGTCTACAAGCACCTCCTAGGTCACTGAGAGAATTTATTTCAAGTGTAGTATTTAGACGAGATGACAGGTGCATTTACTATAAGATGATGTGTTTGAGAGGATTGTGTCCTACATGTGGCTGTTTGCAACAGTTGCATAGATGCATACATCTGGATAGGACACATGAAATTGGTAAGGAGCTAGTTTCTATTGGAAAATATAAGTTAGTCACATATGGTGTTAAAGATGGAAAAAAATTAAAGAGGTGTGAGTTAGTGAAAAGGGATATATGTGTAGCTGATTTTATGAAGATGTTTCAAGAGAAACTAGTGTATGAGTACATAGGTCACACACATAGCGCTAGGTGGTTAGATGAGAAATTCAAGGTGTGTAAGGACACTTTCCCCCTCGACACTATTGTCTTTGTCATTGGTTTTGCTGAGAATTATACACTACAGCTACAAAATGAAGTACAATCTATGTATTACAACTCTATAAAAGTTACAATTTTTGTACACATAGCATTCATGCATGCACATGATAGCACCAAGGAGGATAGAAAGGTTATAAGAGAATATCACTTTTATATCAGTGATGATCATACTATTTCCTTAGAGTTTGTTCAAGGATGCTTTACAGTCTTCTATGATAGTTTAAGGGAAAGAGATATAAGATACAACCAACACTTAATATGATCAGACAATTGCACTACACAATTCAAGAATGCAAGGATGTTCTACTAGTTGACTAGGATGCATGTGACAAGTGGTGTGCAACATTTTTGGAATTTCATTGAGGTAGGGCATGGAAAGGGAGAGCATGGTGGTATAGGAGCATGTGTGAAAAGAGCTCTTACCAGAGAGGAATTGAAGTATGAAGGTCGTGCAATGTTAATAGATGCAAAAATAATTGTGCAACAGTTTAACTCTACGATGGGATCAGGTAATGCAGGTAAGTCTATGGTTTCTAGATATTTTTGGTTAATAATTGAATCTAACATTGAAAACTATCTAGATTGTTGTACACTTAATGGGTCAAGTGACATGCATTCATTTAGAAGTTCAAATGCAACATCACTAGCTATTTATACTAGATAGATTTCATGCTTTTTGTCTTTGTGTATGCAATTTTTGTGGGATGAATGTGCATCAAAAGAGTGGGTTGACCAATGGTCTTCCTTTGCAAACCCTACATACATATAAACTTCCTAGAGCACTACAACTGAACCAGATTGAAGCATGAGTGGATTTTGACCATGTATCAGACATAGTTGGACCAGGTAAAGGGTTGAAATTTGCTACAATTTGAAGCTTAATTTATTAGCATTAACTTATGCTTCTTTTGGTATTAAATTTTATCCTTCTATTAAATGAAGGTCATGTATATGCAGCTATTGTCGATGACAACAATGAATAAGGAACAAATGACTTTTTGTGTCATTGTATTGAGGCCAAAAAGAAATTGACTTCTACAGTGGTTGATGGAGAGGGTATTGAGTATCCAATAGGATCTGTTTTTGTGTCAAGTTGTACTGAGACCTCTTAAACTCATTTATTTAGTAGTCATTGTATTGATTTTGGAATTAACTTATCCTTCTATAAAATGTAGCTACCCTATCAAAAATTTTGTTGGCATTGTGTTGTCATTGATGTCAACCGGTATGGGATGATTACCGGTAGAAGAGATGTATGTGCAACACTACTATGAAGGAATACACAATGTGAGATCTTGGATATAATCTTGTGTTGCTGAACACCAATAAAGATAAGGAAGATGACCTCAGAGTCCATCAGTACACAATCTAGTGCCTGACTTGTGTGAAGAGGTGGAGATGTTTTGTGAGTGGTTACTTAGGATGAAGAGGCAAAATGTTATCTGAATCACTTCAACATTGGAAGAGAAGAATGAACTAGTATTCTATGAGGTTGCGGAAAAGAAAGACTCCCACTGAAAGAAGTTGCAGTCATCCTGAGAAGAGTCAGAGGAAGTTTGAAGTGTTTGTCACCCTGACAAACCGGTAGAGGAAGGAACATCCTTGATCAAGAAGAAAGGATGTGTAAATGTATGTATAGAAATCTAATCTCTAAAAGAATATAGGAGTCTTGTGAAGGTCAATGACATGGTGTCATCAAGAGTAGTAACTAGTATATGAGTCCATTTGTTGTATAGGCAAGGTGTAGTAGCAGAAGATATCTTGGACTTACTTGTCTAGAAACCGCTTTGAGAGTTCCATCGATAGCTCAAGATGAGAGCAGATATGACAAAGTAACCGGTATAATGGTTGAGACCGGAAGCATTAGCAGACTGACCAAAGTAAGGAACTGGTAAGGTGGTTGGTCGGTGATTCTACTTGGACCGACTTGAAGTGCCAAGATGGCAGATAGTCGATATGGAGTCAACATGGAAAACCCACGATTGGGTAAAGATTGAATGTACAAGCGATAAGGTTATTATAGGGTTGGTCAGCTTTAATGAAAGACCCCTCAAATCGTGGGACATGTTGCAGAAGGATTGCAGGGGTTTTAGGCTCGATGTCTGAAGAACAACTATGAGCTAGCTAAGAGATTGACAAGATCGAGGAGATGAAGGAAACAACTCAACAGATCTCTTGTGACTAACCAAAGGATTTGCTGAGAAGGTAAAAAGAAAATCACCAGGATTAAAGGATGTGATCAACAAAACTTCACTATGGTAGAGATATGCATCTAGATGTGAGAAAGATCAGATCTTGCAAGATCTGATTGGATTTGGTATGTCTCAAAGATGGTGAAGAAACTCTAACTGCCTAAGTTTTGAATTAGCATTTTGGTGGGAAATCTGGGCTATAAGTAAAAAGGCCTAAGAAATTGTTTGTTATTGCTAAATAGAGAGAATATTGTAATATTGCAAAGTTGTAGACTTCTACAAGAAAAGACAAGATCAGTCGAGTGCTCAACGAGCAAGAGAGGGAGAGTGGGCCTAGTTGAAGTTTTCAACTGGTTGGAGAGAAGAACCAGTAGTGACTACACTAGCAGAGTGTGAAACCGATGATGTGCAGAGAGTGAGGTGCAAATCCAGTAGAGTAGCAGTAGGTAAAGAGCAGGAAGAAGAGTGAGTTGGTAGAAGAGAGAATTACTTCACTGACAGAGTAAGAACTTTGATAAGGTTATAAGATTCACTTGTAACATGATAATAACTTATGTATTTGAAGTTTCCTTAATGAACACTGAGTTGTAGCTCGGTGCAGGGGTTGGTTCTCCTTTGGGTTGTAGCCCATAAATCTGTTACGGGTTGTAGCTCCTTGGGTTGGTGCCCTAAAGTTAGGGGTTGAAGCTCCTTGGATTGGTGCCATAAACTGTGTAACTATGTTTAATCATGAGGTTGGATTGGAGCAGTAGACTCCAACAACATTTCTCACCGAGGTTTTTACCACATTGGGTTTTCCTCTATATAATGGTATTATACGATGTCTCCTTATGTGTGTGTGTATTTGAGTTAGTCTCATTACTAACCTGTAAGTTTGCATTGTGCTTGGTTAGAAAACTGGTGGTGCTCACAAAAGAAATCCAAAAGGAAAATTTTGAGAACTACCAGTTCACCCCCTCCCCCTCTAAGTGGTGCATTGTGTCTAACAATTGGTATCAAAGCATAGGTTCCTAGTTAGAAGAGTGTTCTCCAACTTGGGTAGATTTCAGCCTAAGGACACAATGGTTTGTTCAATATCAACTTTTGCTCCTGTATTTGATGGTTCAATTTTTTCTATTTTGAGTTGTAGAATGGAAGTCTTCTTATCCTTTTTAGGGTTCAATTTATGGATGTCAGTAGTTGATGGTCTCCCTAGAAAGATCATTTTTCCTACTGGATGTGTAGAAGAAAGAAGAAACCATTGCAATGGAGAAGCCAAGCAAACTATTCTCAGTGCGCTCACCGATGATGTCTTCTCACAGGTGGATAGATGCAAAACAACAAAGAGTCTATAAGATAGACTGAAGATGCTTTATGGAAATGAGCCATGCACTTCTAAATCGGATTATGGAAGCATGAAGAACAACAATATTGACACATGTGGAAGTATTGACAACATATCTATCAGTTGCTATAGTTTTGATGAAGAGGAAACTCATCTCTTCATGGCATAAGAGACTGAAAGTGATGCACACACATCAAAGTGTGACAAGGCTAATAAATCCCACTGACAAGATGTGTTTGGTAATGATGATGAATATGAAGCCAAAATAGATCTGGAATGTCAATTGGTAAGTGCACTAGATGTGCTACAAAGTGTTAGAAAGGATTTTCAAATTTGCAAAGCTTCAGTTCATGATGAATGCAACCAGTTGAGAATATGCCTTGAAGAATCAAATAGAAATATCTATATATTGACATCTCAACTTGAAGAGGCAAAAAGATTTACTGGTGAGTTGAAGTTAGTCTTTAATAATAAGGAGAGGAGACGTGAAGAGATCCAACAAGAAGTGGAGACAAAGGACAAAGAATGTCAGAAGATGAAGGAAGAGATGGAGAATCTCATAAAAGAACTTGAGAAATTTAAAGATGAACTCAAGCTAAGAATGAAGAATGATGTCCCATGGAGAAACAATGAAGATCTGAAAGGAAAAGGAAAGATGAGGGAAGATAATGTTACTAGTAGCATGAATAAGGGAAGACCTCCTACCGGTAGAAGACAAAGAAATGTTGTTGCCACCAAGTCAAGACAAGCATGGTAGAAGAAGAGATCTGATGGAAGACTGACAGAGAATGGACAACCCTAGATCCATTTTTGGAGAAGCAGAAATTGTGAGGTCAAACTGGTAAAATCACCTCATGTCTGGCAGAACAATTTTGTAAGTAATAAGCCACCTTTCTCTAGTTATTGCTTTATATGTAAAGGATTTGGTCATAGGGTAGATGAATGTAAAATGAGGCCTAGGAATAGATAGGGTTCTCCTCCTAAGAATAGCATGTCAAATTGCAAGAGAAGAAACACATATTGGCATAAGATATCAGAATGTACAAACATGCATATACCCAATCCCAATTTTTCTAACAAGCATCCATTTAATGCTCCTAGAAATGTAAATGTTGTATGCTATGAGTGCAATGGATTTGGCCATAGAAATTATGAATGCAGGAAGAAGAACTCACCTTCCTACGGCAACCAGTGGAACTGTCCTAATCAACTCAGAGGCAGTTATAGGACTTATGAGTGGAAAGGACCTGTATTAAACAAACTGAAATGTGTTCCTACACATGTTAGGAATTCAAGGATATCGATAACCAGCCAAAATGTCTTGGGTAGAGGAGGAAGAGCTAACTGGTATGTTAGAAGGTTCCCCAGTCATGAGGTTGAGATAGATTCTATGTGCTTCTATAGCACTACTTCCGGTTGTAATGGAGAATCCAGAAGTGCAAAGTGTATACACCTAAAAATGGTCTAAAGATAATTAATTGAATAAGAAATTATTTAATTAATCTCCCTCCCCAATTTAATTGAATTCGTCAACAATTTGATTAAAATCCTCCCTTCATCTACTTATTAATAAATCTAAGGATTTGTTTAATAAGTTCATTTCAATAATCCCCTTTCATTAACTAATTCAAATTAATTAAATCTTCTCCATCAATTTCATTTCTTGTAATACTCTAATTAATTAAAACAAATCAATTCTCATCACACCTCACTTCAAAGAGGGGCTAAATGTATACACCTAAAAATGGTCTGAAGATAATTAATTGAATAGGCAATTATTTAATTAATCTCCCTCCCCAATTTAATTCAATTCATCAATTTGATTAAAATCCCCCCCTTTCATCTACTTATTAATAAATCTAAGGATTTATTTAATAGGTTCATTTCAATAATCCCCTTTGATTAAATAATTCAAATTAATTAATTCTTCTCCATCAAAATCATTTCTTATAATCCTCTAATTAATTAAAACACAAATATCAATGAGGAGGAGATGAAGAAGATTGTAAATATGTAAAGGAAAGAATTCAAGTAGGTATGGAGGCATAAGACTATGGATCGGCACTATGCATTAAATGCACAAGTGATATCTCCTAAGGCCTAAAGGAGATGCAAGATCTTAGGGGGTGTAGCACTTTGAATGTATCACTCACCCCCCACCTTGTGAAGAAGGCAATATGGAAAAATCATGTTGCTGTTGACATAAAGGAAGAAGATGACAAGAGTGTGTAGGTATCTCCTTGACTACACACTTACAAATCAGTGTTGAATCACCATTACATGTGTCAAGAAGTAATGGTTAACAATCGGTATCAAGTGTTAAGCGGAATATGTAGTATGTTACCTCTATGATTGCTAACAGGTACCTGCAGGTTATGTAAGACAATGAAGTTGGAAATTCATTGCATTAGCTCCGGTAGCTTGGAATGTGGAGTTTGTGTCTCAAGTGGTATTGTAAAATACCTAAATGACATATGATTGGCCCGATCATTGATCATGCAAGCTTGCATACTTTTTTGCTAACTATTTTTGATTATTGGCATGATGTTAACATTGTTTGACATTGTGTAAGTCTAGGATCATGTCATAAGTTGTGCTGGATAAGATGGAGTTGATGGATCATCTGATGATCACATATGAATAGCTAAACCAATATATAGTGAAGATTGGAGTCGCGGTACCGTACCCATCTGCAAATAAGAACCTAAAGATGCAAGACTTAGGGGGAGCTCAAGTGTTCATGATGAAGAGCTGGCTTGCTTGAATTGGTAAGAATGTTGATTGCCCAAAATGAAGGAGATGGGATTTGAAAAGGTGTTGCAGGTTGACCGTCAGGAGAGCAACAATCACTGACACATCAATAATTGGTATCAATCTGTCTTGACTTCAAACCCGTATACTCAATTCATGTCAGTTGATGGTTAAATTCCCCATCTCAAGTACCATTACTTGAGAAGATGTAATAGCTGGTGACTTGATAACAAGTGGTATCTAAGGAAGTGTTACATCCAATAGAGATAAAGGGGGAGAAATTATTCTGTCAGTAACCAGTGGATACAAAGAGAAATAATATCCTGACAGTGCCCTTTGTCATTGTGTCAAAGGGGGAGAAGAATTTTGTAGTATGTCAGATATGACGAATGTTGACATTGTTGCCAAAGGGAGAGATTATTGGCATTGTGTTGTCATTGATGTCAACCGATATGGGATTAGTACCGATAGAAGAGATGTATGTGTAACATTGCTATGAAGGAGTATAGGATGTGATATCTTGGATATCACCTTGTGTTGCTAAACATCGGTAAAGATAAGGAAGATGACCTCAGAGGCCATCAATACACAAGGGTAGTGCCTGACTTGTGTGAAGAGGTGGAGAAATGTTGTGAGCGGTTACTTGGGATGAAGAGGCAGAATGTTATCTGAATGACTTCAACACTAGAAGAGAAGAATGAACTGGTATGCTGTAAGGTTGCAAAATAGGAGGACTCCCACTGAAAGAAGTTGCAGTCATCTTGAGAAAAGTTAGAGGAAGTCTCAAGTGTTTGTCACCCTGAAAAACTGGTAGAGGAAGGAGCATCCTTGATCGGGAAGAAAGGATGTGTAAATGTATGTATAGGAATCTGATCTCTTTGAAAGAAGATAGGAGTCTAGTGAAGGTCAATGACATGGTGTCATAAAGAGTGGTAACCAGTATATGAGTTCATCTAATGTATAGGAAAGGTGTAGTACCAGAAGATATCTTGGACTTACCTATCTGGAAACCGGTTTGAGAGTTCCATTGATAGCTCAAGATGAGAGCAGATATGATAAAGTAATAGGTAGAATGGTTGAGATCGGAAGGGTTAGCAAACTGGCCAAAGTAAGGAACCAGTAAGGTGGTTGGTCAGTGATCCTACTTGGACTGACTTGAAGTGCCAAGATGGCAGATAGTCAACATGGAGTCAACATGGTAAACCCATGATTGGATAAAGATAGAATGTACAAGCGATAAAGTTGTTTTAAGGTTGGTCATCTTTAATGAAATACCCCTCAAATCACATGACATGTTGCAGAAGGATGGAAGGGGTTTGAGACTCGAGGTTTGAAGGACAACTACGAGCTAGTTAAGAGATTGAGAAGATCGAGGTGATGAAGGAAACAACCTAATAGATCTCTTGTGACTAACCAAAGGATTTGCTGAGAAGGTAAAAAGCAAACCACAAGGATTAAAGGACGTGATCAAGGAAACAGGACTCTGGCAGAGATATGCATTTAGATGTCAAAAAGATTAGATCTTGCAAGATCTGATTGGATTTGGTAGGTCTCGAAGATGGTGAAGAAAACCTACTGCCTAAGTTTTGAATTGTCATTTTGGCAGGAAATCTGGGCTATAAATAAAAAAGGGCTAAGAAATTGTTTGTTGCTGCTGAATAGAGAGAATATTTTATTATTACGAAGTTGTAGACTTCTACAAGAAAATTCAAGATCAGTCGAGTTTTCAATGAGCAAGAGAGGGAGAGTGAACCTGGTTGAAGCTTTCAACTGGTTGGAGAGAAGAAGCAGTAGTGACTAGTGAGGTGCAAATCTAGCAGAGTAGCAGCAAGTGCAGAGCATGAAGAAGAGTGAGTCGGTAGAATAGAGAAGTACTTCACCGACAGAGTAAGAACTTTTATAAGGTTGCAAGATTCACTTGTAACATGATAATAACTTATGTATTTGAATTTTTCTTTATGAACATTGAGTTGTAGCTTGGTGCAGGGGTTGGTGCTCCTTTGGGTTGTAGCCCATAAATCTGTTAGGGATTGTAGCTCCTTGGGTTGGTTCCCTAAAATCAGAGGTTGAAGCTCCTTGGGTTGGTGCCCTAAACTATGGAACTGTGTATAACCATGAGGTTGGATTGGAGCAGTAGACTCTAGCTTTATTTCTCACTGAGGTTTTTCCCACATTGGGTTTTCCTCGTATATACTCGTGTTATGTGATGTCTCCTTGTGTGTGTGTATTTGAGTTAGTCTCATTACTAACCTGTAAGTTTGCATTGTTCTTGGTTAGCAAACCGATGTTACTCACAAAAGAAAGCCAAAAGGAAATGTTTGAGAACCACTGACTCACCCCCTCCCCCTCTTAGTGGTTGGGTTGACAGTTCATTCCCATGACAAGCAGAACGAAAGATGCACTATTTTGCCACCTATCACTGATGGTTTTTGACAGTTTTTGATGCGACAAAAAAAATATTACCACATGAAAATGGAATTGAGTTTGCCAAAACTAAGAGAGGATGTTTTAGGAAGCAAAAACATGACCCCATAGGTTCAAACAAATCATCCATAAGTGCCACAATCTCTGTGTTACGCGATGTAAAAGTTTGACCATTTTTTCTAGTTTGAGCGCTCAAGGGAAAACGTCACTACGAGGTGGCTCGTAATGATCAAATGCCTTGGGGAGTGATACAAGGGAAAACCTAGTGTAAAACAAGCCACCTAAGCATGTTCACATTGATCATTCATTCGCACAATAAGAAGAATGAAATATGCACTATTTTGCCTCCCCTCATTGACGGTTTTTTATGGTTTTTGATGCGATAGAAAAAATATTACCACAAGAAAATGGAATCGAGTTGCCTAAAACTGAGAGAGGATTTTTTAGGCAGAAAAAACATGGCCCCATTGGTTCACACAGATCATCCATAAGTGCTTCAAATCTTCTTTTATAGGTGATTTGGATGAATAGGTGTGTCTCTTACCCTAAGGCCAACTTGTTATGGAATAAAATTTAAATGAAAACCTTAGCTAAGCCAACTCATCCTTAGATAAATGCACTCCAATCTCTTCACGCATGAAGGACTCAAAGAAAATTCACTCAATCAAAATACACAATATCAACATTACTGGTATCAATACCTGGGTATACACAATATGAGCAATAGATAGTTTAAAAGTATATGCCATATGAGTTACAAGTAATGAACAAATTGGATCACATTTCAAGACATATACAGAATGAAATTTTTTTATCACATTTCAATAGAAAATAGCTAAGTTTTAGGAATATAATATTTCATATATATCAATGAACAAATTGGATCAAATATCAAGTTTCATATATATCAAAATGAACAATAATCATGTACATATCAAAAAATGGCATAGATGCCAAATCAATAATAGTAAAAAAATTGTGGCATGTGCCATGTCTTTCAAAGTTGATATATACATATACAAATGTCTAATATATAAAAAAGTTGGTCCTTCAATGACCACAACTATAACTATATGTCTCTATCGGTATCTATGGTGGATTGAATAAAAAATGAGCCTCTTTGAAGCAGTATGTGGCTTTGCAGGTGGCTGCACAAGGAGAATTCAAATGTCGAATCAAATATATTTTCTTAATATAACATCAAAATAACTAAATACTGAACTCTAAATTGTTTGAAATTGAAATGTTGATTACCTCATCTTTGTCTTCTGCAATTGGGTGAGGCTGAGGATCCGTGGCATGTCCTGAAGGAAGTTGTAACTGGTATAACAACATTATTACATGTTAATAACATATATGTCAAATAAAACAATAAATAAAAATGAATAGACTAAAAAACTAAAGCATATCGGAGCCTCAGATGGATGTGTTGTGGTCATAGGAGGCAAAGTCACAAATGAATCAGTTACAACAATTTCCTATATCCATGGTAAGTGATCCAAAAGGAGTTAACTAGATGGTTTCAACTCCGTTGTGCACTTAGTTAAAAGGAGTTGATCTAAGACAGACATACCTTTTCCCTTCGTCGTGTTGGATCCCATAATATATGTGTAGAAATTCTACTCAAATAGAATGGTAGAATAACAGTAGGAAGTCTAGAAGGGGCATGTAATAGTTTAAAGACAATCATACAAGTTAATAAGGCTATGAGACATGTTTCCCCCAAAAAATAAACAAGAACCACATATCACATAACAACATCAAATAACATCACTAGAGAGAGAGAACCAGAACACCTACTAGGTGGGTGTCATCATATAGCCTTAATGTCGGGATCCACCCTACCTACCATGTACCGCGGTCCCCTCTCAAAAGGATCCACCCAGCCTATAACAATGGTTGTGGTACTCCAACAGGCCTATATGGACTAAAATAATCATTTATCTTGTATAGCCCAACCCAACTCAAGTTCATTTTGAAAAAGGTTATCACTTGAATTAAACCCACTTATAGGATCTCCTAGCAGCCACTTTGGGTCCTGACAGCCTATAGTGAGCCACCCACCTAGGGTATCTAGTTACCCTACTCAAAAATTCATCAAAATAAAATAATAATTCATCTCAAACAATAAGCATATAAGTTCAAGTACTCTCCCATGACCTCCAAACCATAAGCATGAATCTGACCCTTATCTCTAAGCCACAATCAAGCATGAGAAGGAGGTGGAAAATGCATAACATATATAAAACATTTTATTTTATTTTTATCATGAACACCTCACATACATGAATTATAGGTCTTTAAAATAGAGGTACCTACTATAGAAAGCACCCAAACCCCTACGAAGGAAAAGCAATCCAAAGAACAACTCAAAAACCCATAAAAATTGAACCATGTTTCATTGTTGTTTAATAGATATTCATCTTGATAAATGGTTTGAGTGAAGGCTGAAATATATTTGAGAAAATAGTATGATTTATATTTAATTTTAGCCTCAACCAAAGGATATAATAAAATTTTAAATAAATTTTCTGAAAACTATTTAAAACCCTCTTTGATAGAGTTGTGTAAAAGAGTATGTTCATAAATTCATTTTAAACCATTAAAAGATGAAATATTTTGGATTATTATAATATTTATCTTTCATATCCATTTATTTTAGTATCATTTGGTTTTAGTTTGAGGAAGATATTTGATGCCCTAATGACACAAACAATGAACATAACTTTCAAATGAACCATTGGATTTTAGTTTGTTGGGCTGATACTTGACACTTGAATAATAGTTGTTGGTTGAGATATGACATTTAATTATAGATGTATATTTATATTTGAATCACTACAGATCAAAAATAATTTTTAATATATATAAAAATAAATAAAAATAAATACAAGAGTCATTACTCCCCAAAATGACACTCATTTTCTCGAAATTGAATTTCCCAACCAAAGCATATCCCTTACACAAACAAGGAAAGAAGTAGAAGAAATTATTTCCAGAATAATACTCAAGCTTTTAAATTTAAATTTTCATCTAATATTTATTTAAATTATGCAAGCATAGCACAAGCAAGCCACATGTGTTCTTCCTGGAATGAGGCCTACCTTGGATCCTGTGGAGAAAATCTTTTGAGAAAGAACAAGCTGATGCAAGAATTTTGCGGGGTCATAACTTTTGACTTGGTTGTCCGATTGGGCTGAAATTTTATGTGGACGTAGATCTTGAGGATTTGATTGGAATGCCGATAGAATGAAGTTTGGTAGGGCCCCAATTTTCAGGGTTAGATTCCTTCATCTAAGGCCTCAAAAATGGCTTTTACTCTTTTTTTTCAGTTTTTTAGAAAGTTGGTTTTTTAGTTAATTTTGAGCTCATAATATTTTTAAGATTAGAAAGTTGTTAATTTTTGTTGTGGGATTTTTTTTAGATTTCTAGAAGATTTCGTAATTTTTGGGATAGATTTGAAAATTTCCTTAAATGGCAATTTTTGGATTTTGTAAAAATCTGCCCAAAAAGGAAATTTTTGGTGATTGTTTAAAATAGGGACTTTTTCATTATAATGGCAGAATGGTTGGAGTTACAGAAGAATAATAAAGAACATTTGATCTAGGCTTGTGTTATTTCTAATTATTCTTTGTTATATTGATTATGTTTTAATGGGATACATCACAAGCAAAAATCCAACCTCTTCCCGTGCAAATATCTCTTCCTTCTCCTAAGCCTTCAAATTCCTTATGATTTATCTTCTCCAAAATTACCAACCCCCTGCTCCAAAAATACAAACTTCAATAAATAATACCAACTTGTATAGTTGGAGAGGTTGTTTTACGGGAAGCAACCATTCCAACCTCTACGGTTGGTATTATTTATTAACACTAACCATAATAGTTTATTTAAAATTTAATAGATACCCCATGGAAATAAATATACTAAATACTAGATAGCTAATAAAAATCTCAAATAACACATATAGCTCAATGGTAACTATCAAGACTCATACAAGAGAAGTCATAGGTTCAAAACTCAATGACTAAGATAACATTATTGTAAACCTCGATATTTTATTTTACCCTTATATATATATATATAGAGAGAGAGAGAGAGAGAGAGAATAAATAAAAACAAATCTTATATTACACATACACACACACACACAATATATATATATATATATATATATAGGCATATATGTGTGCACCCATATATGCGAATATATATATATATATATATATATATATATATATATATATATATATATATATATATATATAACTTTTGTTTCATCTTTTTAATGCAACATAACATCATTTAATGTGTAGGTATCCTATCAAAGAAATAACCAAACATTATATAAAAAATCATTACGAACAACATAAATCAGAACCAATCAAAATACTCAACCCAATACCATAGGGTGATCTTCCTAAGTAGGAGACCTACATCCAATAGGTTTACTTGTGGGAACCTTGGTGTTATCTCTGCAACAACAACATTCAAGGATTTATAGGCACACTCAGACCTGTGTAGCTAGGTGGAGTCAATGTCTAGTACATGCAATCCCGCATCATCGAATGGTAGAAATATATATCAATATACAAATGACAAACAAGGAGGGGGAGAGCGGCATCATGTGGGTCTCCATAGAGTAACTATGAATACCTCCCCTCATCCTACAAATATCTCATATAGTAATCTATCCCAAGCATGATTGGGTTAGGATTGTTAGCTTGAGATAATAAACATATAATATAGCAGCCATATGAAAATATTATCATAATGAGATCATGTACATAAACCAAATGAAACCCCTAACTCACTAATGCATCAGATAACATATTGAACCATAAAGGTGCAAATATAACTAAATATGTTTCGTCATCTACTCTAATAAGTAAATATAGAGTCCAATATCACCAAATATAACAAATAATGTCCATGCCAAGAGAAGCCACTAGGGTGGGTGTTACAAATTACCTTTTGTCATTTGGGTGTCCAAGAGGATATCTTTTTCTACCTCGAAGTGCTAGAGGATGGCTTTCTCACACGAGATGTCTTCGAGGTGGGTGGAGTAAACTAACGGAAATAAATTAACATAAGGGAAGAGAGCATGTATTTAATATATCAGTTCATTCAAAAATATATAAATCTAAATGGTACCGCATAGCTATCTCGGCCAAAGTCAATGGCCAAAAGCGTGATATCATCAAGTTGGGACATCTCAGCCACTGATAAGCCCTACAAAATACCAAGTAATGATACATATAATTAAGAAAATATATTTTGAAACCAATGTATTATTATATTTTTAACAAATTTACAAATCTTTACCTCTGGTGGCGAAACTACTCATGACTTTGGAGTCGAATGAACAGTATGTGGTGTACTTCCACCATCTGCTGCACCCTGCAATGCATTTTATTTATATGTCACTTTAAATTATTCTAAAAATAAAAATTCATTTCTTTTTATAAGATTTAGTCACTAAATTGATAACATGTCATAAACAAAATTAAACGCACATGTGTCTGATAGAGAGGGTACAACATATTGAGCAGTTTGTTAGTCAGGGCCACATCCTCTACAGTGGAAGCAGGGTATATACTCCTACAACATGTACACGAATGAGATGTTGAACCATCCTTGTCTGCGTTAGTGTCTACACCAGAACATACACCCTGCCAGATGGGGCACATATGTTGAATGGGCTCACTCATGCCAAATGATGCATAAGGTGCTGATGATTAAGAGGGTACCACTGAGGAAGGAGGTGTTGTTCATGAAGGAGGTGTTGCTGATGAAGGAGGTTTTGTAGGTTCTGGTACATCCTTTGCTCTGACTAGTTGTGTGCCATGTTAAACAATGACATCAGTCAATGATGCAACTTCGTGAAGAGTCTGTAATTTCATAGACTCCTTCAAGGATATAGGGACAGTGACATGAACCATGGGTTTAGGAGTTGTACGCCTCCTATGTTGTGGGTGTACCACCCTATGGGCCCTAGGTCTATCCTACATAGAGCCTCTCCCTCTACCTTGAAATTGTTGGATGTCTAAGTAATTCGGCTTCTCGCCGAGGATAAACTCACAATACAACTTTCTCAAAAAATATAGAGCCACCTCCCAATTATTACAAGGTGGTTGGTCAAAGACTATATACCACCTATCCCAAAAAGCTTCTTTCAACCTAGCATGAACACACCAATGTATAGGAAATTGATTCGTATTTAGTTCTAGGTTGTTACTGGTAACATGATTGGTGAAAAGAGCACATATGTCAGCTTCACCTATGCCCTTTTTCTTCACTTGATCATATGACAACCCATCCGCATAAAATGTTTGACATCTATCTCTCCATGAACCCCATTTCGTAACCTCCCTAGATACCTCATTTGCACTATTAGCCATTTTTTGTAGTGTTCTGGCAAGGGTTGAGTGGTGCTCAAGCCTAGAGATCCTCAACCTATTAACCAATATAGATATTTGGGCACTATTTTGTGTAAGGCAGTTTATGAGATCCTCATGTGTGGCATCTACATGATCTAATGGAGGATGTGGAGGGTTTCAAGGTGGTGGTGGTTGTTGAGGAGAAACATTTTCAAGATTTTGAGGGTTTTCTTGTTGCTCTTGTTCAATGTTAATAGGATTTTCTTGTGTTGCTTGTGCAAGAGGAGGTCTTTGTTGTCTATTTTGTTTTTGGGGATTGCTTGAAGAATCTTACATCAAATTAATAAATATAAAACTTAAATCAATTAAAAAACCCTATTTTAATTAAAATGCAAACAAAAATAATCAAACAAATCAAATCTTACCTGTTCGATGGGGTGCCATTGTTGAAAATTGCTCTTGATGTTGTGTAAACCCAAAATAGTCACAAACCCGTGTGGGTTCTATGTCTTTTTTGCTTCTCCTTGCTACTATTCCATGGGTTTTGGTGTTGAAAATGGCCAAAGCCTGTGGCCTACACAAAAGAAATATGTTTCTCAAAACCTGTACTAGTTTTGAGAAACTTTTAATTTTAAAAAAAAAAAAACATTCCTCAAAACCTGTACGGGTTTTGAGGAACTTTTGGTTTTAATTTTTTTTTTCCTACGCTTGGTGTTACCAAGCCTAGCATAGTTTTGAATTTTTAGAACTCGCACGAGCTATGAAAAAATTGGTTTGTTTTTGGGATGTGGCCATTTTTTTGTTCACCATCTTGGTGCACTTACCCATTGCAATGTTTTCTCTTGAGGTTCCCAAAGTATATTTGTGGTTGAAAGATTCTTGACAAGACTTTATTGTTTTAACTTTCTTTAGGCTATGTTATGAATGTTTGATCTTTTGAAAGTGTTGCATAAAACACAACAAAAAAGTAATAAAACAATCCAAAATAATCCAAAGAGAGTATTGTTTAAAGGATCTTTTCAAATCCTAAAGATTGTTGGGGTCTTTCCAAACCTCATTTATTCTCAATAAATGTTGGTCATATGATCATAAAACAGTCTAACTTTTCTAGGGTCAAAGGTCATGAATAATACCACAACCCACATCTTGATACTCCATCAACTCAAACAACCCCGTCACACTCTAGGGAGTGCCCATTTTTTTTCCTTTGTCTAGAAGTTGAACCAAAGAGAATTTCTCCTCAATTGTCTCATTTTCCTAGGAGATATACGGTGAGTGTCTTGGGGGTGGAATCTTCCCCACCCTCGCACTATGATATTAAAAGTGTTTGGTTACTAACTTAGTTGGGCTACTAATTCCTAAAGTTTTTAAAGAGGGTTTCGTTCGAGTGGTCACAATCAACAACATTTTCCACTCCATTAAAGGAGATCTCCTAGTTTGTAGAGATTATTCTCTAAAAATTTGAACATGAAATATAGACATTAAGGGAGGCATGATGTCATTGTGATAGCATATAACACTTGTTGCTTGTGACTTTCATCACAAACACATTTATTTATAGTGACTTGGATTACTTGGCTTTAGTCATTGCCACCTAGGTTGTTCCCCTCTCACTAGTCTTATGGGATTCTCAAGAGGGCAGGCTTGCTAGGGGTTTTATCCTATTGCAAAATTGGTAAAAAGAATAAATGGTGAGTCTGGCTTTTTGGTCACCTAGTTAAGGGGAGAGCATATGCCTATCACCTTCAAGACACGGAAGACAAATTATTCTTTTTATTCTTTCATTGCAAAGTTTTCTAAAAACTATTTGGAGATGTTTCTCCAACAAGCATGATGTTGATTTTAATCCACAAACCAATGATGAATAACTTATAATGAAGAAAATTTATTTTGTTCTTTTTAAATGACACCAAAGGAAGTGTGAGTTAAACTAGGTCTAGTTGTACCTACAAAACCCATGAAAGCATTAGTTTATATTGAGGGATCAAAAGCATAATTTTTTCCTTTGATTAGAATATTTTCCTTACTGTATGTCAATGATCTACTAAAAAATAGAACACTTAAAGACCCAAATTTGAGAAAATGACAAAACAAAAATGTTTTAATTATCTGGACAATGAATGTGAACAACTCTCTAATCAAATGCAAATTTTTGTGCACTCAGATGTTAATTTCTCTATGATCAAATATGTATTATTGTCTGATCGAATGTACATTAATTTCTGAGTGAATGAGCATTGCTATGTTATCGAATGCGGTGCAGAAGACAAAGTTTGTAAAAAGTGCAGAAAACAGAATGTGGAAAGATGACAAGAACTTCAAAGATAAAGATTAGCTCAAAATCACCTAGTTAAACACAAACCTAGTTTCATCCATTATCATATTTCCCATGACCTCAATTTCATCAAATATGTCAAATATTTCTAGGTATTTGTGCACAATATGATAGTATCGAGATAGGGGAGCCAATTCTTCAAAATATGGGAATATTTTCTCTACTCTTATCATCTGTCGATAATCTCTTCGTTGTCTTCTATCTTTGATTCTCTTCCTAGCACTTAAAATATTGAGTCTTATCTTCCTTGCCATGTGGTTCGACACATTTTATGCAAAAGAATATAATTTATAGAATTAAAAATGAAAGACTGAAGAGACAAAAAAAATTTAACATGCAACTAAACCTTGTGAATGCAAATCATCATGTGGGTGAATGTAAATTGATGTGTGGGTGATTTAAAATTTCCATCGTGTTGAATGCGTAGCGATATGAGAGAATGCAAATTTTTGTGTTCAAATGTGTCACATTTTCTTGTGCGTCTGTATAGATCCTACAAGACACAAAATCGGATAAAAAAGGATAAAGTCATTGTTTCATGTCGGTTTCACCATTTTTTCAGGCGTAAAATTAATCATAATCAATCATATTTATAAGATCCAATCACAAACTCTAATCCAATTAAAATTAACTCCTAAATGACAATGAAATATAGATATAAGAATTGAATAATTAAACTAATCAAACTCCCTATTTTGCATCGTAGCTTCCATTGCTCTTCTCCAAATTGTCTGATAGGTGGCTCTCAGGTGTTGCAGTGGGATTCCTACATATGATTGACACAATTATTTTGAAGATAGTGATTCTAGATTGAAATTGAGAAATAAGCCTTGTTTTTATAGATTTTCAGGTGAGATGGGGTGAGATTTGGAACTAAAGTATTGATTGATAGTTCACTAATTTTGATTGATCATTTAAGTGGATTGAATTGATTAGGGAGATGAATTATTTGATTGATTAGTCACAAAAGGTGATTTGGAGTGAAAAGGGGAGATTAGAGAGTGAACTGAGTTAACTGATTAGTTTATTGATTTTTATGAACCAGTTAGGATTTTCAACATGTGCTATAAGATTTTGAATTGAAATTCATTTTAAATTTGTTTTGAATTTGAATTTGTATTTTCAAATGATGAAATGCACATGATATTTACTGAAATTTATTGAAATTTAGATTTGATGAAATGTGAATTTAGAAAATGAAATTAGATGGAATGAGTTGAAATTCGAATTTGGGGGATTGGAAGAATGAATTAATTAATTAAATAATTTAAATGGAATTATTCAATCATTAGAAATAAGATTAATTAAATAATAAAGGTTATTTAATTAAGGAAATTAATCGTAATTAATTGAATAATTTATATTTAATTAATATTTGTGAAAGGGGTATAATTTTGAATTGATTAAAATATAGAAATTGAATGATTAGTAATGTGAAATGTGATGATTGATTTATTTCAGAAGAACAATTGGCTTAATTAAATAATTACTTAATTAATAAGAAAAATAATTAGTGTGTGATTAATGAGACATTTCTAAGTATCTACAATATTAATAATGGTCCTTGATGGATAGATGTCTAATGCTTTTAAAAATTATTAATGTAGCAAATTAATTATTCAAGGAATGTGATGTTTAACTTTGCATTCTCATATTAGGCAGAAGCAAGTACGATGTCACTCCTCTCATTTTTATTTCTTCATCCTCCTTGTATTGGTTGGAATGTTTGATTCCAAATGTGAAATAATAATCCATGATGCACCTTGTATTTTATGTGTAAGGCTAACTCAGGTTCCATATTTATGTTTATCAGCACATGTTTATTTTCTAGTATAGAGTGTTGGGTGCAAAGGTTCCATATAATAAAGTGATGTTGAATTACAAAAATATGTCAAATAGGATTATAACTAGAATCTTTTAGAACATGCATATATATCATTTATTTTTAGTTGGTATATAATTTATTGAAATTTTTCATATTTGATAAGTTTGTATCGTCTATTTTTTTGTGGATTTTTGGTATCGATTGAAAAAGTGGAAATTTCTTATGTAGCTTTTATTTATATAATAATCATATCCATCCATGTTTACTATTTTTCCTCTAATTTATAACTATGTAAAGGCTATAATTTATATTGAAATTAAAAAATTATTTAAATTAAAATGTTCTTATAAGATAAAATTGAGAGAGGCCTGAACCATTACAAAATTGTCACACAAACACACAAACAAGAGGAAGTCACAAGCAGTGAGATCACTAAGACCACAAAAATGAAAAAAGGAAAAACCCTTTTTTGAAAAGATGTTTTAGGCCGAAGCATTGAATTTGTAGAAATAAGGGTTTTGAATCAACAAAATAACATAATTAGAGAAAAGAGGATTAGGGAGGAACCTTAAACCATATTTTTGAAAAAACCCTAGAATTGGAGCCGATGTAGCCAAGGGAAAAATCACACAACAACATATTTTGAAAGGCTTCCCACAACCTTTTACCTATAGGACCACCTTGAGAAAAGGCTTTCTCTATCAAGGGAGCAGACCATAAAGAACTTAGAGAAATTCCAAGAAACATTTTGACCACAAAATCATTCATAGAAATCTCTATGGAAAATGCAGCTTACAACACCTCAATAGGTTCCTAATTAGTAGTGCCAATAAGAACATGAGACACCAAAGATATTTTATTGGTAGAAATCCCTGTAGAGAAAATACTAAGGACCACCTCTTAAGGTCTAGTGTCAACAAGACCACTATGAGATGAAAACCTTTAAGAAATAAACTCTAAAGAAGAGGTTCCCTCCAACAATGAAGAACAAAGAAGACCCCACCCAATCTCCAAAAGGGATATTGTAAGGGCCTCATTCTTGAAGGAACACTAGAAGAGGAGACCTCTCATGTAAATATTTCATAGGGTAACTATCCCATAGCCCACATCTACCAACTAAACGCCAAACCCTACAAGAACACCATCATCCCTAGAGAAAATCATAGCCACAAGAATCCATGAACACCCACACTCATCGAAACACACTAGGATCAAAAGCCTAGCATTCAAAGGTTGAAGGAGGGCATCCACAGAGAACAAGACATAGTCCAAGCATATATTGCCACAAACCTCAGCAATACATACAACTATAAGGAAATACAAGAAGGGGCCTTCTACAAATTAAAAAAATAAGAGGACTAGGAAATTCCACAGGAAAGGACAACCCATAGAGAGCTCAACTCATAGAAAATAAACCTCACATTCTCTAGTTAGTGGCTATCTTTGTAGTAGCAGCAAAGAGGACCAAGAAATAGGTCCAACTGAGGAGAATGGTTGACATGAAGGCACAAGGTCATTATACATGCAATGGTAGAGTAAGAAATAATCTCCCACCGACCTTGAACATGACAACATGTAGAAGGAAACGTAACAAAATACCATAGAACTAAAATGACCCATAAAAGGGCCATACCATAAAATAGCCAAACTGACTCTTTATAGCTATCATTTTAATCCTCTTCATCACCATCATCTTCATCCTAATATCGTGTTGTCTCTCCTCCTCTCAAAACCATAGCACCATATTTCCCACTCATTGCTCACTCATGTTACTCAAAATAAAATGTTAGGGTTGTAAAGAGTCCTAAATTAATCTCTATTGAAAATGATGTATTAAATATTTTATGCATTATGTTATATGTATATGTATATATGGAAATCAATAATATTATGCATAATTTCTCATTTCTATATAAATTGGATGTATAATTTGATACATTTATCATAATATATAACTATATATGAATAATGATATCCTTGCTGAAAATAAATACTCTCATCTTATGTGTTTTATCTATGGCATGCATTGTTGGGATTGATATCTTATTAATTTGGTATTAATTTTTATTCCTATTTTTATGTGACCATATTTTACTATGGTCATATCCTTGGTTATGCCTGGTTAGTCTCTAGTGAGACTTAGTTCAATGATAACATCTCCCTATGATCAAAAACTCGTGGTGTGCTCTTTTCAAGTTTTTTAGGTGTTGATTCCATTCATTAGGTCTTCATTTATAGTCACATATGTAAGTGGGTGATTTTAAGTATGTAATTTATTTCCCTCCATCAATTTCGTTAATGCAGCGAGTCTAGCACTATATCATTAGTTGTGTAGAGGCTCTATGTCTTTCATGTCTCATCAATGTTGACGTGTGTTTCTTGATGTCCATGTAAGTCTTTTCTAGGTTTTTATGTGTGTCATACATTGTAATGTTATGTCACCATGCACATTTTAGTGTCCTCATCTATCTAAGCTATGATTTTATATGTGTGAGGCCGAGGTTTCAACATGTGTTTGTTTTAATTAAAAAAAAATACATTCACTAATATCTTGATGTAGAACTTGTTTCATTACACATGTAGTACATTACAACTAAATTATAAAATAATGATAAGTATAATTATAGAACTTAGGAATCACCTTTATCAATTCTTTTGCACACCTATAGTACCATTTTAGGTATTCATGTTTGACAAAAAAATCCCACTAGAGAAATGATAAGCTATATTATTGATTTTTTTTTTTTCTAATGTAACATCACTTGACTATGATTTTGTTTCACCATACACCACAAGTAATATTTTTGTGATGACAAAGATCCAAATTAGATATGATTATTTTGAACTTATATTAACTTAAAATCATATATTCTATACAATTTTAATACACTCAAATATATTATAAAAGAACCAACTTGAATTCATGATTGCAAGTACCAATTAGTTTCAGTAAATACTATATATATGACAATCAAAAGAAGCTAAACCTAAAGATTATAATACATAATTCTTGTGTCCTAATAGTAATGTCCTTAGAGTTTCTTTATTTATACTAGTCTTATTTAAAATATGATATTATGGAAGATATTGCACACAACCTATCTATTAGATAATAACTATTTAAAAATATGTTTAACTCAATATATACTTATTTAATGTCAACCAATGGATAAAATAGCTAAAATGTATATGTTAAAACTTAATTATAAACTAAGTGGATTAAGAAAGTAGTAATGAATTCTCATTTAAAACAAAATATTATGTTTACCTTTTAAACTAGGTGAATGCTAAGAATAGTTGTGAAAATTCATCATAACATAGTGGAGCATATGACAAATATCAAACAAAACATTGAATGATACTGGATTTAATCATAAATTTCATATTGTAGACACCTAGAAGGTCTTGACTTCAAATCTTCTACAATTAAAAAAAAAACCAAAGAGAATAGTTACATCATTTTTGATTTCAATGATTTGTTAAACTTGTAGAAAGAGTTGTCCCTAATCAAAATAGACAATTGATTATTAGGATGTAGTTGACAAAGAAAGTTCTAAGACAAATAACGTATTAAACATTTAATACACTATGCTATATGCATATATATATGTGGAAACTAATAATTATTATGCTACTTTCTCATTTCTAAATAAATTGGAAGTTCTATGTAATTGGACAGATAATTTTTACCACTTTGTGTAAAAACATAACTATATATGAATATTGATATCCTTGGTTAAAATAAATATTTTCATCTTATGAGTTTTATCTATGCATGTATTCTTTAGATGAATATCTTATTAATTTGGCATTATCTTTTATGCCTAGTTTGTTGTGACCATTTTTTAATTTGTTCATATACTTGGTTGTGCCTAGTTAGTCTTTATTTAGAGTTATGTGAATGGTCACATCTCCATATGATTAGCTACTTATAGTGTTCTCTTTTAATTGTTGGTAGATATATATTCCATTTCTTGGGTGTTCATTCATAGTAAGATGTAAAAGTGGTGAGGTTAAGTGTGTAATTTACTTCCTTCCATCACTTGTGTCATTATAGTGAGTCTAGCAATATATTATTAGTTGTGTAGAGAATCTATTTGCTTCATGTCTCATCAATGCTGATGTGCTACCTTGATGTCCACGTAAATATTTTTTAGGTGTTTATGTGTTGGCATGGATTGTAATTTTATGTCATCATGCACCTTTTAATGTCATCATCTATCTATATCATGAAGATTTTTCTTTATGTTGATAACATCATGTGTGTGAGGCTAAGGTTTCAACAAGTGTTAGTTTTAATTAAAACAACATTCACTAATATCCCGATCCAAAACATGTTCCATTACACGTATAGCACATTATAATTATATTATAAAATAATTATGAGTACACTTATGTAACTTAGGGATTAACTTTAGGAATTTTTTTGCACACTTATAGTAGCATTCTAAGTATGCATATTTTACAAATTGTCCTACTAGAGAAATAATAACCAATACTGTTAATTATTATTTTTTCTTAATCCAACATTACTTGACTAGGATTCCATCCAAAGCATATATGATTATTTTTAATTAATATTAATGTGAAACCATTAATTTGAATTGATGGTTATAAGTACAAATTACTTTGTGTAAATATTATTTACGATACTCAAAATCAACTACACCTTTAGAGTGGTAGGCATATTAGGGTTTCCAACACTGATGGGGTAGCAAGGGATGCTACAAAGGAGGGTGATGACCTAGACAAGACATATGCCTCTAGTTTTTCTTAGTTCAAGATTGTTTTTGTCATTATGTGTGGTGGGATTTCTTTTTTTGAACCTTGTCTCTTCCATGGGTCACTTTTTGGTGTTGCTTGCCTTGTTTGGTGCTCTTGCTCTATGAAGGCCTCGCCATCAGTTGCTATGTCCTGTTAGGTTGGGCCTGGTTTGGTATTTTGGTCTATCACATCCCTATTTTGTCTTGTGGCTTTTATTTGCTTGGTGGTCAGTTCCCTCTTCTTGGTTGGTGTTGTTAGCTTGGGTTTTGGCCCCAATGCTTTGTCTCTTGTCAGGCCCATTTCTTGGGTTTTCTTTTATCCCTTTATTTTGGATTTGTGTTTTGTTTTTGTTCTACCCTCTTTATCCATATTTTCTTTTGTCTCTTTTTTTTTGGGGTTGTGTTTTGGTTTTTGCAAGCTGGTAACTGTTCTAGGTGTCCCTCATTTTTTTGTGGTTTGGCAGGTTTCCTATCCATGCATTTGGTGGCCCTTTGTTATGTCTACATGCCCATTTTTTGTTCTAGGGGTTTTCCTTGTGGGTTGTGCTCTTTCTTTGCCTTATTTTGGGCTTCCCCTTGTTATTTTCTAGTTAGTTTGTTGATATTAATTTTCAAATGCATTGTCTGACTCTTTGGTTTCTTTGTTTTTGGTTAAGTGTTGGTTTTTGTTTTGGGGTTGTTCTTGTCCTTTTGGAGCCCAATGCTATCAGGATCTCTTTAGTTTGTTCTATCTTTTTTTTCTTTTCTCTCATTCCTTTCCCATGTGGCTGCTTAAGAGTTGGAGTCTTTCCCTATTATGGTGGGTTTCATTCTTGTGTCTAGGGTTGGGTTGGGCTCTATCTATTCCTTTCTTCATCTTTTACTATTCCTATTGAGGTGGGGGTGTCCCTTATGGAGGTGGAGATTTGCCTTGTGGGAGAGGTTGGAAGTTTCTCGATGGAGGTCGATCTTCTCTCTAGTTGCCTGGCTGCAAGATTGGTTTGAGTTTGGTCCTTCTTTCTGCTAGGTTCTTTTATTGAGGCGAAGAGAAAATTTGCAAGAGGTCTAGTATTGTAGTTTGGGGGCTAGTGTTGCTTGGTGTAGGATGGTTGTGGGAGCCATTTTAATTCCCATAGTTTTTGTTCAAGGAACCTATCATATTCTTTGTTTTCTCTTAATGCTCCTAGCTCCTTTCGAGGTTAAGTTTCTTCAACAAATTTTATTTTGTATTACCTTATTGTTATTGGAAGTTGAGGTTTTGAGAGCCTGTTTAAAACCCATGTATAGGTTAAGCTTGGAAAAACCCTTTAGAGCTCATGGGAGCCTGGTTAAAACCCATGTACAGGTTAAGCTTGGAAAAACCCTTTAGAGCTTATGGGAGCCTGGTTAAAACCCACTACTAAGGTTAAGGGTGCTTGCAAAAACCCTTTTTTGATGCTTGTATGAATTGTTTCAATCGTTGGATTCAGCCTTCTAGTTTCACAACTAGGTCTTTCATGCCTAGTCTTTTTTGGTTTGTTGTGTGTTGGCTATTAGGTGCCCATGTCTTATCTTGTAGCAATGTTCTGTTTATGGATTCCAAATCCCTAAAATCTTAGGGTTCTGGGTCTCCTGAAAGTTATTTTACCATTAATGAAAAAAATACACTTATGTCCTAATTATAATGTCTTTAGAGTTGCCTTAAATACTAGTCCTATTTAAAATGGCATATTATAGATGACATTGCACACAACCGATCTAACATATAATAACCATTTAAGATATGTTGTAATTGATGTATACTTATTTAATAGACAAGTAGTTAATAGCATTATTAAGAAAATGATATAATAAAACTTAATTTTAGATCAACTAATCGGATTAAGACAATTATAATAGACTCCTATTTCCAAAAAATAATAATAATAATAATAATAATAATAATAATAATAATAATAATAATTAAGTTTAACTATTAAAGTATGTGAATGTTAAGAACAGCCACGAAAAATCATCGTAGCAATACAGGTACCATATGTTAAATACAAAAGAGTATAGTTACATCGCTGGGAGTTTCAATGATTTGTTAAACTTGTACGAAGAGTTGTCTCTAATGAAGATAGACCGTCGATTATTACGATGCAAAGCAAAGTCTACTTCACGATGTTTCATGCAACTTATATGATTTTGCATTTTTTAAGCAATTAATATGGATATATCGGTCCCCTCTATGGCATTGTGGAATCATAGAGACGGCAATTCTTTTCACCGATATGTCCAAGCTAGGTCTTAAAATGCCATCTCTCGAGAACCATATTAAAAGGAAGAAACATGAATATGGAATGATAAAACACTCGGAATTCTTTTGATCTGTTTTTCGACCGATATAAACAATGTCTTCCTCGCTGCAATTTCCCCTTCAACCCATTGTCTCTGAAGTTGATCTTCCCATAATCGACTTCACCAAACTTCCACAAGAGTTGGATAATGAAGAACTGAGCCACCTTAGAGATCATCCCATGCTCGCCAAACTAAGAGAGGCCTGCGTAGAATGGGGATTTTTCTGTCTTGTCAACCATGGAATTTCAGTAGAGCTTCTGGATATGGTTCAGAATGTTAGCCGAGGTTTATTGTCCATGCCGATCGACGCTAAAGACAGAGCCACAACTTGTAATCCATTTGATAGTTACCATCGAAGTCCGAACTTTGAGACATTCAATATTCTTGAAACCTTGAAATCAGATTCCTTAGAGCAAATGTGTTTAAAGATATGGCCGGAAGGAAATCTATCATTCTGGTATGTTATTCAAGTCCGCTTCTCCATCCTCTAAAGCTATCTTATGTCTCATTACTTTAATTCCTTTAATGATTGTTTTGCAGCGAGACGATGGCAACGTACGCTTCGTGTGTCTCAAGTCTTGCGCAAAAAATCACAAAAGTAATTCTTGCAAGTCTGGGGTTGGATGCCAAGGCCATCTACCACTCTCACTTCGAAAAGTGCACATCAAGAATGCGGATAATTGGCTATTCATCGCACCAAAAAAATATCGGGGAGGAAACTCTGCGTTCTCATGCAGACAGCGGGTGCCTCACTATACTTTATCAAGATGATAAGGGAGGTCTTGAGATTCGATCTAAGGAGGGCAAGTGGTTCGACGTCAAACCTCTCTCTCATTCATTTGTTATCAATCTGGGGGACTCCCTCAAGGTATGAGATTTTCTGTCCACTTCCAGTTATCATAAAAGATGTTTATTATTCGTGTAAGACGAAAATTAAGGATTATTGAAGAATATGTTTGCAGGCGTGGAGTAATGGCAGATACCGCAGCGCAGAGCATCGCGTTGTTTGTAAAGGGTGGATAGATCGTATGTCTGTTGGCTTTTTTACTTCATTTCCAATGGAGACGGAAATCTGGGCGCCTGCGGAGCTTGTGGATAACAGCAATCCAAGGCGTTACAAGCCTTTTATATTCTCCCAATTCAGACATGAACTTCGAGCAAACGGAGAAGACAGAGATAGAGCTACCGTTCTCGAACGATTTGCAGGCATATAAAGAATGAATTAAAACTGTGAATCTATGAAAATTAAAAAAAAGACATTGCGTCAAATTTTCTATAAGTGTTATATATAGCAGTTATTGTTTATTGTTACGTATAGTAGTTAATGATTGTAGATAGAGTATGGACACATAGAGCATTCATGTATCTTGTTAGTCATTTATCTGGTTACTCTTTATGATGTTCTATATTAGTCATATAGCTTTTTGATTACTACTTTTAAAGAAATGACTTTCTTTAGACATTCTAGCTCCCTTTCTTGGTGATGTATAGAAAAGCAAATGTTTGTATCAATAAGTTGAACATAAAATTTTGTCCATCTTATTTTCAATCAATTTGGTCTACTTGATTTCTCATTTTTTCTACAAGTGTGTTTCAATAGGTTCAAAATTGCATTCACACAATCACATTAGAATTAATAGTAGAGATTATTTGTAGCATCTTGCACCTTTCTTTACAACTTGCAACCATGTATTTAAATAAAGAACTTGTTCATTTCATATATGAAACCTCTTCAATGTAAAAAAAATTTAAAAATAAATTAATTATAATTATTAAAAAACTGTTATCAATTAGAGTTATTATATAGAGATTTTTAAAATTTGTATCTATTCATTTTTATACAATAATAGTGTATTCTACATTATTCGATACATAAAAATTTAGAAAGGTATTAAAAACTATCAACATATTAAATATGATCAATTGCAAAAAAAACAGAAAAAAAACAAATGATCAATTGTTCGATAGACAACACATAAAGTAGGTAGGTATTTTTTGAATTACAGTGTCCAAGATTTTTTTGAAACTAATATCTAATTGGATAGATGTGAATGACAACACAAATGTCATCTAAAGGAGACAACATAATCTTGATGTCAACAATGTACTAATATGATGATATATATAATATTTTATATGGCATTCAAGTCCTTAATTGGGCTGATGAATTTCATTCAAAAGATAAATAATAATTTGATTTTTGCAATGACTATTCCCAACATGAACCAATAGAGCAAAAGATAAATGGCCTTTTTTAAATTATAAAATGTAAAAAGAAATTATGGACTATAGAATTGTTGTTTAAAATTTTTAATTGCATACAAAGATTGGTTGAACTAATTAAAAAGTTGGATTCATTGGATACATATCCTTCATAGTTAAGGACTAATAATAGTTGAGCCTCTATATCCTTCCAAAACCAAATATTTGCACATGTATTAAGATTATAAATTATTAAATTATGATTCTTTATATAGATCATTTTAGATTTAATTAATAAAAAATATTAATTATGATTAAATATATTGATATTTAGTTTGTATAAGAAAATAAAATTACAATCTTCTCTTAAATTAAAAAATGGTTTTTTTAATTTTTAGTATGAGTTAGAAGCATTATGGTAATCAAATATTTAATTAAATAAGGAGGATTTTTTGTATTAAGTATCATAGAATCACAAAGCTCATTTTTTTCTCATTTGAGCATCCACGTTACAAACTTATTACAAATACCAACTCCTTTTGAGAAAACTTATTACAATACTAGCTCCTTTCAAGTACCAAACTAGAAACAACAATTGGAAGACCAAGGGTCACAACTTAGAAATCCAATTTAAATAATGAGACAAATACAACCAATGACAGACCAAGAGCCACAACTTAGAATTCTACATAAAGGTGTTCCTCATGGGACTTGAACTTGGGTCTCCACATTGAGAACTCAATGCTTTAACCAACTAAGCTCAACCCCTTAGACAAATAAGGAAGATTTTTAATATCTATGAGACAACATATAATGTATTTTTATTATGTTCAAAAATATGATAAATGAAATATTTCAATTGAGGAGAAAAATCAGACATCAATTCTATTTACATTTATTAAATTGTTAAAAAAGAATAATAAAAAATGTAGTTGATCCAAAAAAGTGACATAATTCTAATTTTATTATTAGATATACATATATTATACAATAATGAATCTAAATTTTCTATTTTTTAATTAAACATGAAGAATACAAATAAGAAATTATTTACACACTTAATTTTAAATATTTTAAGGCCTACAAATCTACTAGATAATAATGAAGAGACTTCAAAGACCATGGCAACGGATTATTACAGAAATTCAAAATTGGATATATGAGATAGATAGAATAAGATGATTGTGCTTTGTAAATATATTTTTTTCTATATGATGTAACCCTAAATCATAAATATAAAAAAATTATGGTAGCTAGAATAAAAGGTTTTATTTATTTACACTTGAGAGATTATTTTTTAATCTCTAATGTCTTCATCAAATCTTATTAATTGATTCAATTATTTTTTATAAAAAAATTGAGGTAAGCGGGATAGATAATTAAATTAATTAAAATGATGTAGTATAATGAGGGCTTAAAATTTGAAGAATATATAATGGATAATAGAATGATTAGTAATTTAATATAAATGGATGTGAAAATTTATATAATTTGAATCATTAATGTAAAATTCTGATATGTAAAAGATAAAGTTACACATGGTACATATTATAATGAGTGATGTGGGATGTGAAAGTATGATAAAAATGATCTAATATTGATACCATTATCATACAAGTTTTTAAATTATTTAATTTTTAGATGATTTTGTCAAACAAGTCATAATTGGTTTTGGAACTTGAAAATGTGGATCAAGATTACATATATGTGAATTCCTTGAATGGTGCTATTTTTTTTGGACTATTAAATTATTCCTCTTTTAATTATTGTTGCACTTCCTCCCCACACATTGGTCTAAGACTTGATGGCTAGTAGTTTGTATGAGCAAGAAAAAATAATTTTGGTGATTCATGGTTAAGTCAAGTTGATTGGAGGAGCTATAGTGGAGTTGTTTAAGCAAGTAATGGTGATAGAATTATGATGATAGTTGATATTGACATTGAACTCTATTGGAGTGACTAAGTTAGAGCCTACCTTGTGTAACAAAGAAGAGGCACTTAAATATCAATCTTCTCCTACACTAGATACAAAAGTAGTCAAGGAATAAGGGATATATATAGCATGTTAAGATATATATTCTGATTTTTTTATACTAATAGCTATTGATATATTAAGAAAATAAACATACCAAATACAAATATAAAGAATAATAGAAATAAAAATATAATATAATAATCCATTTTATCTTAATCAAAAACTATAATATAATAAAAACTAAAACATTTTAAATTTGAATACAACATATTGATATGAGAAATAAAATACAAATTATAAAATTACAACTAAAACCTGTAATAATCAAAAACATTTACAATTTTAAAAATTTATATTTTAAAAGGTTAATTAAAAAGTATATAGATCTTAATTGTAAAAGTAGAATAGTAATATATCCCCAGCCGTGGGAACTTGGAAGTATAAACATAACTTAAAAAAAGAGAAAACTATGTTAAAAAGAATCTCTAAAAATGATCCATGAACTAGACACACAACAAGGTATGTAGGGAAAACCATGATAAGTATGAAATTCAATAAATTAATGTTTTATATTATTTTGGTAAACGGGACAACATATCTACTCCCCAACCTTATCACGGGACACCATATCTACTCCCCTCCTTTATCACGGGACTCTATTTTAATCCATAGATTCCAATACCTCATTGCCTTCGTCATTAGCTTCACTTTTTTATTATTTATTATATCTCCCTTCCCTTCTATATTTATAAGCACAATTTTTTAAAAATTGATTAAATCACAAATAATTTATTGCTTGGTCATCGACAATAGACAGTTTTGTCATGGAACTATTTGTATGCCATTACCTTGCTATGGTAATACTGGCATGTTGGCTTTCATATTACTTAGGCCATGACATTACTTATTTACATGGTATTTCTTTTTGCTTAATTATAAATTTAATCAAATAAGAGTGAATTAAAATATCAATAATAAGAAATAATTCTATAATCTATACCTATTAAATGAGAATCAGCTAAAAATATTATTTGTCTTGTTATTTTTTGTTAATATTGTAAGGAAATTGATCTAATTTACTTTTGTCTTGTGTAAGTTTTAAAATTGAAAGAGAAATTTATCTCTATGACATTATTCTCTTAGCTTATTAAGTTATTTGTCTCAATATTTTAGCTACTTTTCCTAAACTATAAAGTTCATTTGATATTCATGGTATCTGATTGAGAGATCTATATTTATTAGTATAGGATAGACATCATTTTTAGACAAAGATATAAAAATAAATGGATCGTATCCATGAAATAAAAGACATTTTTTTATGATATTTACCCCTTATCAAATGATTGTAAGAGTCGTTTAGTGGACTCAAGTGCCTAGAATCACCTGCAAAACCTTAGATTATCCTTCTATAGAGAGAAAATAATCACATGTCAAAAGAACTGTTTGCAGAAATCAAGTTCTTAGAATGAAAATAAGCTGTGCATTACCCTTTTGTGTATGTAACTGATATTACCACAAGAAGCCATATTGCATGTGATTCAAGTTTTCAAATTAAACCATGCAAAATTATGAAACCAAAATTAACATCTAGAACCATGCTTTAATATCATATCAAATTCCAAATCAACTCAATGAATGGTAGTAGTAGATGAGTTGAAATAGCCAAGCCTACACATGCTCAAACCTAGCATGTTGGAGAAAACATAGAATGCTATGATAACATAAAGTTTGGGGTAAAGACATATTTCATTTACGGAAACATAATCAAATTTATAATAAAAGATTCAATTTATAGTGTAAGGGAGGTCAACTATAATATCAACTATTATCTAAGATGTGAGCATGTGATTGATCAACAATGAGTTTCAAAATAAATCCACCTACGCAACCTTAACTTGGAAGATACACTAAAACAAAAAATTCTGACACTAACACCCCCTCTCAAGCATAACTTATGTGGTTGCAAATTGAAAAATCTCATGAAGTGAGGAAAGGGAGAAAAATTAGTGAAAAATATATCTCCCTCAAAAGAGAGAAAAGAAGAACTAAAAGAATCCTCCTTCAAGAAAACATTTGAAATGTTGACCTAATGCTTTAGTTCATGCATTTAATTATAAAGTGTCAATTTATGGAGGGTGGTATAATTTATGTGTTTTTACACACTTTCATGTTCCTCCATCGAATCTTCATCAGCTGCATAATGGGTTCTACACTTTTTCATCTTTGACCATTTGTCTCTATTTAAACATGATGGCACTCTAGTTGCTATTTTTCCACAACATTTAATGATGCTTTTGTGTACCTATTTCTTTATCAAAACTTAGAGTTGCTTCATTGAAAGCTTCTAATAATTGTTTGTAGTATGAAAATACGAGCTTTGTGATTGTTCTACTAATCTTTTTTCTTGGTTACATGAGATTCTAGAGCTGCATCTTTGTGTCCTTCTAGGGATTATTTCTAGTAGGACTCCTTGCTACAAGAGATTCTAGAGTCGCATATTAATGTAATTCTAGGAACTCTATGTATAACATCACCTAACCATTGGGTCAACATTTATATAAAATTCTTGAAGGAGTGTGCAAGATCTACTTTTCTCTCTTTTAGAAGAACTGTTTTCCCACAAATTTTTCTCCCTTTCTCTAGTTAATGAGATTTTATTTTCACCCCACTAATCTATGCTTAAGGGGGGTTTTATTGTTATAATATTTTCATTAAATTTCATCTTCTAAGTTAAGATTATATATGCAGATTTTCTATAAGACATATAGTTACTCGATTGCATGCTTATATCCTAGATATTAGTTTCTATTCTATTTGGCCTTGCTTGCACTATAAATTGAATCTTCTATTGTAAGTTGGATAATGTTACTTTAAGATTAGATAAAGGGGGAGAGGGACATAAACCTTACATATTAGCTTAGTGATGAAGTAAAGGAGTCTCATGGGATGTAAGAAAACCCAAAATTAAGAACTAGCACCCACAAGAAAAAAATACTAAAACTAGAAGAGAAACCAAAAAAACAAGCCACAATCCCTAGGGGAGACAAAAAAATGGTCTACAAACTAGGGTCTTTAATAACTTACCCATGATCGCTAAGATCCTTCAACTTCTCTTGATAGGAGAGCCTTATAATCTTATCCTTGGTAGGAGAAATAGAAAGGGAATCAAAATTAATTTTAGCATTTTTACCAAACAACTCCAATGTGTAAGAAACAACAACAACCTCAGTTAACCTCTTCCTCTTGGAGTTTCCTCTTTCAAGCTCCTCTTGATGGATGTACTTAGAAGTCAATATCTATCTCACTATTTACCTGCCGAAGGCCACAATATCTTTGAAATTCCTTTTCAATAGATATTCATTACACTAGATAGTAGAAATAGACCTCAATAAACTATTCCTTTCCTACTTTGAGGCCACCTTAGGGCTCAAGGCCTTACACTCCACTTTCAAAGCATCCCATCTATTGATTCTCTCAACTAGATCATTCGCTTAAACCCAAACTCTACGATCCTTGTCATTCGAGTACTAACCCCTAGTCCTCACATCCACCTTAGTTAAAGCCTCCATTCTATTAATTTTCCTTTGAACAATCTGAAACTAGGAAAAAAAACATCCAATAATCTTATTATACTTTTTAAAGAAAGTGCACAATTCATTGAACTTATCATTTAGCTCCACCAAACCAAACTCACCAAGGGAAGAAATAGGGAAAGGGGGAGGGGAGCCTAGGGTCAATGAAGAAGGATTAGGGGCCAAACTATTTACATTAGCAATGGTGTCTTCAGGGGTTCTTTCGGAACTAGTAGTCTAGGAAGAAGAAGATTCATGAAAGATGACCTCTTGGTTAACATAAACAACCATATTTTTCTCTTTCTAGGGTTGAAAATTGGTCATAATATTTTTCATTTTTACAGTGCAATGAGGATTGGCATGGGTAGCCAACACTTTAGATTGGGGAGTAACAGTAGTAAAGTTGAAGGTATGTTTATAGTCAGACTCGAGGAAATTAGACAATCCCACAACTAAGGAAGAGTTTAGATGAGAGGCACTAGTAGGGGACAAACTCAAATTGAAATTGTATAATCCAAAGACTAACCCTTGGTGAAGGGGTAATATATCCTTTGACTTAGCCACTACAACAAACTAAGACATAGATTTAAGAATAACTAGAAAGGAATGTTCATGTTAACAAAATGCCTAAAGTGGTTAAGAATTGGAAAAACTTAAGAATGGAAACTTTTATACGTATCATCAAGAGTCACACCTTTCATTAGGATAATAAGAATTCCCTTCCATTCACCTTGGAGATCCTCTCTACTGAACCCATTTTGTAGCCAAGAGATTCTATTACCACCCACTAAAAAATCTCTTGAAGTCTTCCATTTAATTACCTCTGAAGCTTTTAGGGAACATCATACCTTTGACTGAGAGCCCCATAGAAGCCATAATAATCTCCATATACATAGTGAAAGAACCCCCCACGCCAATACAAACCCTTCCATTATTCCAAGAATGGTAAAATTGAAATAAGAGAGAGTGTTCAAGGTCTTTCATAGCCTCAATCTATGAGGTAAAATTCTCTCTCTCCATAATAGGCTAAAGGACCTCATTTTTTTAAGGGACTCACAATTATAAAGCTTAGTCTAAATTAAATCTACCCCTATGGTAGGAGAGGACATAATAAAAATAGGAAATTGAAAGTGACACAAATATGAAATTCTAAGACTAAAAGAATAAGTGGAAAATAAAAAGAGAAGTGTAGAACAGTTGTTCTATTTTGCAAATTAAGAGGCAAATTCCCCTTTATGTAATGATGAAAATAAGAAATAGAAAATGTCATAGTAAGAATGACAGACCACAAATAGTTAAACCAAATATGTGCTTAGATCATCTTAGACCATGACAGGAACATCACCTAGGAGATTATGTATCGAAGTCTACATTTGCAAGGAATTGGTGAAGGTAACCTAGTTAGCCAACTTGTTGATGTCACACCTTTGACCGAGAGCCCCATTGTAGCCACAATGAGCTCCATATACATAGTGAAAGAACCACCCCCCACCCCAAAATACAAACCATGCCGTCATTCCAGGAATGGTAAAATTGAATTGAGAGAGAGTGTTTGTGGCCTTCCATAGCCTCAATGTATGAGGTAAAATTCTCCCTCTCTATAATAGGCTAAAGGACCTCATTTATTTTAAGGGACTCACAATTATCAAGCTTATTCTAAATTAAGTCCCCTTTTAAGGTTGGCTAGGATATAGTAGAAATAGGAAAATTGAAAAGTGACAAGAATATGAAATTCTAAGACTTAAATTAAGAGGTAAATTCCCCTTTGTAGGACAATTGTTCTATTTTTTAAATTAAGACGAAAAAGAGAAGTGTAGGACAATTGTTCTATTTTTTAAATTAAGAGGTAAATTCCCCTTTGTGTAATGATAAAAATAAGCAATATAAAATGTTATAATAAGAATGATAGACCATAAATATTTAAACTAAATATATGCTTAGATCATCTTAGATCATGACAAGAACGTCATCTAGGAGATTGTGTATGGAAGTCTATGTTTGCAGGCAATTGGTGAAGGGGCCCTAGTTAGCCAACTTGTCAGCCAACTTGTTATTCTACTTGAAGGTGTGGGACAATCTAACCTATTTGAGGGTAGGAAGAATGTGGTAGGATTCAAAAATTAAATCTTTCACAAGCCAGCCTAATGATGGTTCACCATGAAGCATCATTATTACATTTTTATCTAATCTCGTTCAACAATGATTTTCTAATGGAATTTTTCCTTGGCTAGAGATATACCATATAAAGATCTTAGAAGTCTAGACTCTCGGATTGGCCATGTAGGAAAGCATAGGGTTATGTTTATTGTCTCTTATGATGCCTCTTCACTTATTTCTCCTTCTATATTAGTTTTAACTTTCTCACTAATAAATACTTCACCCTAATAGAAAGGAACAATAGAATTATTAGTAGATTCCTCTTCCATCTTTTAATTTTGTTTTATATTCAGCCATATTATTGATAAATGTTGAATCCCAACTCAATAATTATTTGACAAGAAGAATAAGGAAATTATTATTGAATCTCTTCAAAGTGTATAATCTTGGGAAAGTTTAAAAAACTATAATGGTACAAGTAATGTAGATGATACTTCCCCCATTACATTTCCCTATTACTTTCCTTAGATAACAACAAATAGTAGTAAGGGTCATCTTGTTATAGAGATAAAAATTTATTCCACACCTTCTAAGGAGAATAAAGATAATAGCCAAATTCTTGGGAAAGTTGAAAAACTATAATGGTACAAGTAATGTAGATGGTACTTCCCTCATTATGTTGCCCCACTGACTTTCCCCTTAGATAACAAGAAATAGTAGTAAGGGTCATCTTGTTATAGAGATAAAAATTTCTTCCACACCTTCTAAGGAGATTAAAGATAATAGCCTTTTTCACTATGAACATGGATCCCCTCTTGTTGGCTATTATCTTTATTCTCCTTAGAAGGTTGGAAGAAATTTTTATCTCTATAACAAGATGACCCTTAGTACTATTTGTTGTTATCTAAGGAGAAAGTAAGTGGGGCAACATAATTAGGGAAGTAACATCTACATTACTTGTACCATTATAGTTTTTTCAACTTTCCAAAGACTATACACTTTGAAGGGATTCAACAACAATTTTCTTATTCTTCTTGTCAACTAATAGTTCAGTTACGATTCTACATTTATCAGTAAGATGGCTGAATATAAAACAAAATTTTGAAATTTAAGAAACCCACATTCTCATAAACAATAGATTAGGACAATTTTCTAAACTTTGATTTGAGCATAATTATTTGAGGCAAAATCTTATTCACTTCGACACAAACATAGATTCAGATAGACACTAATTTGATCCTCTGGAGGGTAACTTTGTTAATACTCACCAAATGACCAAAGGTCTCATTAATTATTTTGAGGATATTTGGACTCTAGTATTCCAAGAGAAAACCTTGAACATGGCTCCCTTCTTGTTGGTCATTATCTTTATTCTACTTAGAAGGTGTGAAAGAAATTTGTATCTCTATAACAAGATGACCCTTACTAGTATTTGTTGTTATCTAAGAAGAAAGCAAGTGTGGCAACATAATGAGGGAAGTACCATCTACATTACTTGTACCATTATAGTTTTTTCAACTTTCCCAAGATTATACACTTTCAAGAGATTCAACAACAATTTCCTTATTCTTCTTGTTAGCTAATTATTGAGTTGGGATTCTACATTTATCAATAATATGGCTGAATATAAAAGGAAAATTTGACATTTAAGAAACCCACATTCTCAGAAACATCAGATTGGGACCTTTTTTAAACCTGGATTTGAGCATAACTACTTGAGGGAAAATATTATTCACTTCAACACAAACATAGATTTTGATAGACACTAATCTGATTCTTTGGAGGGTAACTTTGTTAATACTTACGAAATGACCAAAGGTCTCATTAATTCTTTTGAGGATATTTGGACTCTAGTATCCCAAGAGAAAACTTGGATGCCTCACCAAAGTGGGAGTTAGATGAAAAAGGTTTGTAGAAGGATTTGACCCTAATTTCCATTTACACAAGGATAACCCATTTCTATGGCATTTATCAAACAACCAGGAACCGTATGAGAGAACCTTATTGATATCCTATTTAATGGAAAATCTGTATAAAAATTCCATTGCCCATAGAATTAACAAACACACCCCCATTTATATTCCAAATCTTATTACACCATTGATGAATTAGGTTTAGATTAGGTCTAAAGGACAAGAACTTACCAAAAATTGCATTATTCATGCTTAAGGTGGTTTCATCCAGAAAGGCATCAAGAAGCTTCACCTTGATACCTTCATAAAAGAATAGGTCTTAGGAAGTTGTAGAGCAACTTCTAGAGTTAGGGTTTCCACTAATAAGCTTGTCAACTAGTGAAGTGGGGGCCACACCATCCAAGAATGGTTCAACATTCTACAAGGACAACACAAATTTACTACAGGGGCACGGGTATAAATTTCATGAATATATTTCAAAGTTGTCTTGTTAGGGTTTCCCATAACAACACATAAACTGGGAGTAGGATCAAAGGCATGTGGAGCCCACAAGGGGCCCCCTGTCATGATTTCCATTCCAAAAATCCCATGAAGAACTAAAAAGTTTAAAAAGGTGTCGACTACCAAAAAATCATTTCTAGAATATTGATTCTAGAAGAACTATTTCTATGTTGTTATATTATATGCTCTTCTATTAATTGAATTTCTTGGTCATTCTTTATGTATTTAGTACTCATATTTTACATACCACATAGTAATTGTTAAAAATAGATTATATAGGTAAAAAATCATAAAAAGTCACTTGCATTTAAGTAATTTACATATTAATCAAAGTACATAACAAATGAAAATGAGTATATTATTTATTTTAATCATAACAATAGTCCATTTCTTAAATGACTTATATATAATTGGACCTAAAAGTTATATTTTTATTAGAAACATATATATCTTAAAAGAAATCACAAAATAATTCTTATAATTAATACTTATAGAATCATGAGTATCTTTTGAAATTTTCATCAATGTTTAAAATTAAAATATCTTTAAAATTCTATCTTTCTTATAAAATTATTTAAAATTATTCATCTCCTTAGAATTCATGCTCATCTCGATGATGATTCATGGAGTCTGATTCAAAACATTTGTGAAAAAAATTTGCATACACTAGTATCCAAAAGCATTAAGTGAATATTCAAAATCTATTAAATTACGAATACCCAAGTATTCTTCAAAACTAAAATATTTTTTACGTATTGACCAAACATTACAGAAAATGATTCTTAAAAATATAAATATTTAAAACTCAACTAAATTACAAATGTATAGAGCTTGACCAAAAAAACCTATAAATATTAATACTATGAAATAATAATAACTTAAAAAAATTATCAATAATATATAACCCATACCCATAAACAATTCAAATACTACGTTAAAAAATCTCTAAAAATCGTCCGTAAATTTAAAAAACAAAAAATGACAGCGCGGAAACAGGATAAGTATCAAATGATATAAATTTAATGTCGACAATAATCATGGTAAACATCAATCTGCTTATTTTAATCCACAGATTCCAATACCTCATGGCGTTCGTCACTAGCTTCATTTCTTTTAATTTTTATTATCTCTCTTAGTGGTTTTTATGTTCACAAGTATAATTTAAAAGAGATTAAATTAATCAAATATAATTTCTTTTGACTGTTCATCGACAACTGTCATCGAAGGTTTTGTTTGTCATCACCGTAATGAGGTATTATTTGGATGTTTGACTTTGATATTACTTAGGCCATCAGATTACATATATAAGTGCTATTCGTATCATTTTCACTAATTCAAAATTTATTAAACTAGCATTAGATTAAAGAATTAAAATGACAGAATATATATATATATATATATATATATATATATATATATATATAATTTGTAATTTTTAAAAATGCTTTTTGTTATAGTCCAAGAAATAGTATTTATATTTATACCTATAAATTAAATATGGAGTATGAAGTTAACATCTGTAATTGTTTTTTATTATATTAGTAGGGAGAAGGCCCCGAACCTTTAGAAGAGAAAAAAAACAAAGAGAAGCACTAAAGATCTGACATCAAACAAGTAGCCAGGGAACCTACCAACTACTCCTAGAAATAGTCAAAAATTATAATGTCTGTATAACTAAACATACTATACTTATCTAACCACCATCTAGCCATTGTAAAATAAGTACTCAGACAATGAAAAAGACAAACTATCTTAATAGAGTAGCCAACAGTAATAAAAGTACTATTCATATGGCAAGCAATCCTATTCATATCCAAATGCACATAGAAACTGGTATTAATTATAGCAGTATTAACCAAAAAATGTAAACAAAAACTCAGCTTCTTAATCATCTTTGATCATCCTCCAATTGCGCTCCAGCCTATTTACCTGGTTAGTCCACGTCTCCCGTAGGATGGTATCCTTCTCCGTGTTGTCATCATCCAATTTTCCTTCCTTCAACATCTTCATAGTCTTCTTTTTAATTTGACTTTGCCCTGTAACAAACCCCATTTTCATCTTCCTCATGATACCATTTGTAATGGCACACAACGAACACAGGGAGTCACACATTTGTTCAAAACACTACTTATAGTCACCCAATCTTAGTTCCAGATGTAGGACCCTCTTCTAGAGCTCAATTATCTTTATGCCAAAGTTCTTATTATCTTCCTTCTCAAGTGGCAGATCTTGAGAATAGGGGACCATATCAATGTCATCCTAGGAATCAAGTGGATGGGAGGCTGGTTCTGAATCTTCTAAATCTTTGGAAGAATTACTTCTTGCTTCTATCTTTTCCTTGTAATTATCCTCTTGTCCATCTTCCTCAGCTTGATACTCTTCATCCTCTATGTCATCAGTGAAGGAATATTCCACCTCCTTAGGGTTAAAATCCTCCTCCAAATCAAAGGAGGTCACTTAATGTTCATTTTGAACTTTCTTGTCCTTTGCCAGCAACCTCGCAGATCTTCTTTCTCTGGAAGTACCCTCTTTCTTCTCTTTTTCATTTCTCCTATCCTCTTCTTTGTCAGAATCCTTCAATTCTAGGTCAATGGTGATACTTTTCCTAGCAGAGTCTTTCTCACCCTTTCTAGCCTTGATAGGACTATTTTTGGTCATTTCCATTTTCCTTTTGTCTGGGTTTATTTTTAGCAAGGCAACCTCAAGAGACTCAATCCCTTGGCCGGCTTGTTCTTTCCTTTAGCTTTAGCTGGTGGAGTACTATCAGGCGAGCGTAGGGGTTTTGTTTCAATTAGTTCAATTTTTATAGAGGACCCACAAGTTTCTTCCTTAGGCTTTGCATTACTGGGCAAAGGAAGCAACCTATTATGATTTGGGGAGTGATCAAAAGCATACTTATACATAACATAGATTAGAGCTTGATGCAGAGGAGGATTTGCTCCATTGGTAATGCTGGACTCTAGGGATGTGAAAAGAAAATAGGGTAAGTTTATACTATCTCCATGCCTTATATGATTCAAAATAGGGAAATGATAACCATTAACCGATGCATAACGACCCTCAAGTATGAAATATTTCATGACAAAGTAGCTAACTATAGATGAAATATAACATCTACAATTGTTATAATGAAATATTGTAATCTATTTTTGAAAATTTGATCAAATTATTTTGTTTCATATTGAGTTTGAAATAAATGAAAAATTTAATATTTATTATAAAATACTATTTATTAAGTCATTAACCTACTAATCACAATAATGTATCTAATCTTTGCAAACAATAAATATAGTATTGTATTCATAATATATGGTTGACCAATTTTAGAACAAATAGAGTATAGATCTTTTGGAGAGAAAACTACATAGATAAATGGATAACATCCAAGTAGTGAAAGACTAGAATCTATGATATATAGTTCCTTAACTAACAACATATCAATTCCTTTAAGAATTTCAATTTCAAATGTGAAAATCTCTTCATGTGAAAGAAAAATATAAAAAGTATTCAATTTTAATTTTGCGATAAGTGATCAATATAAAATATTGCAAAATAACAATGTTGCTCATTTGCTAAATATAAATCTCTAGCACTCAATAGATTTGTTTTCCTATTTTGTTAAGAAAAATGAAAATTACTCAAGTTAGAAATTGTCTAAATGTTGGAACAAAAATAAACCTATTAGTGATTTTTAATGAAAATTAACTATTCCAAAATTATTTTGATTTTCAAAGATTTCTAATAAAGAAATCTCTAAAGGATAGGGAAATTATCTCTATGTAATTTTCGTATGAAATTATATCAGTCTATTCCAATATGATATTTAATTAGTAGAAGGTGTTTCTCCTTCAAATAATGATTACAATTAATACTATTACATACCCAAAATAATATTCAATCACCAAAATAAAAAAATAAATTAGATATTGTAAAACACATTGTAGTATATAGTTTTTTTCTTACTTATACAATAACTGGATTGTAATCAATTTAATACATATTTTTCATTTAAGCCACACTTGTACTACACTAATAGGAACATTTCCAACTGTCCCCTCTAACTAGCTATGAATGGATTTAACAGTTTTTTTATATTGAATCAAATAATATTATAAAGGATGGAAGATGGATTTAACATAATTTATTTTAGTCGTTGAGATATTTCAATAAAATAGGTCCTCTATATACTTGTAGTTTATCACTTTACATCTTGAATACTAATAAATAAAGGTAGAAGTTTTAGGGTTCCTATTTTCAAGGAAGATAAAACATCATCATTATTTTAGTTTAATAATGATTAAATTTTCCTTCTCGTGGAAATTATCAACATACATAGGTATCACCCATTTGCTAAATTGCTAGTGAGTAAATATCAACTTAGGTTAATTTAAAAGTTTGGTTATGCAAATTGAGTTGATTATTGATTCATGGATGCTATGTGGAAAAGATAGCACTATTTGAATTGGTTTTCTTTTGCATATTGAACATACTAAATTTTATCAATAAATTATATTAATGAAGTATTATGTAGATTTTAATAATAATCTATTTTAATTATTGCTATATGTTCTTATTTTGATTGATAATATATTTGAAACTATTATGATTGGTTCTTTAAGTTATGGATATATATGATTCATGAATCTTCTTTTATTGCTCATATAAAAATAAACTACATAACATTAAGTAAACTTTCAATTTATCTATTGTTTAATGAAAGTAAGGAAACTCTAAAATTGTATGAGACCTAGTAAATGTTATAAGTATAAAATTTTCTATCAAATACAAATAAAAGAAAAAAATACAATATATTCCTATATCTTAAGAAATAGATGTAGTTTTCTATATAGTACTAGTTACTCGGTAATTTAGATAGCAGTTAACATTTTTCTTCCGAAACCAAAAAACTTGAAATTTTAGTTAATATAATAGATGCTTTCCCTAACAAAGAGAAACCTAAGCACGAGATTAAATATATCATTACCTTCAACCAAAGTGATAACTCAGGCCATGCACCTGATGGACAATTGTAAATTATCACTAGAATTAATGACAAACCCACATGTGGGGTGCTCATTGATATAGTATGCATGGGAAATATGGTTACATAAGTGTTTTTCCACATAAGAATTGTATCAGGACACTTATGATAAAATGTAAAGTCTATATTAAAGTGCATGATGGTTTCATTTCCCAACTATTAGTTCCATAATCCTCTATTTATGTTTAATCTAAAATCTTGGTCTGACCTTTTACCATAATCCCTACTTTAGACAAATTTTGTGTGAAGTTGAATCATCATTGGCTCACCCAAATGAATGCAATCCCTTGCATAGTCCATAAGGTTTAGAATTTATGTTTAAGGGACAAGTGCATACTACATACAATAGTATATTGTAGACCTTGTGTAGATGTGGAAAATTATCAATCCATTAATTTTGGTCACAACCAACTAAATCTATTCAACCCTATGAGGATAATTTTCTAGTCTCTTATTAGATGTTTAAAGTCAAAAGAATATTTGAGTTGTCCTTAGGTGACTCCTCAGGTCCCACTATGATTTCTACCCATAAAAATCCTATGTCTTTTGTAGATATGATAGCAACATTGTCAAACACACCACAGGACTAAGAGGACGAGGGGTGATTCAGTCTGAATATCAAAAAATTGATTTTTGATATTTAAACTTCAAACCACAACTATATTATCACATTAGTAATAAATTATGAAAGCACATAGCTCAAAAAACACATGAACTTGAAAAATTTACATGGAAAATTCTAATTAAGAAAAAACCGCAATGATAATTACACTCACATATTATAAATATAATTGATTAAGATTTTTCCTCCGAAACTCACCCCTACTATGAGTACTTGCAAAACTAAGGTGCCAACCTTGGGGCAAGATACAAAAAGCTGCCAAGAGACTCACTATCTTCTCACAAAGAAAGCAATAGCTAAATTGAAAAGAACAAGATCTCCTAATCATGAAATTATCCTTGAATCACTATGCCAAGTGACCAATATCATGGAGAATGCATTTGACTTCAAATACTATCTCAAAATAGTATCACACTGAAGATATCATCATCAAATCTTTTGGCAACTAACTTTCGCATATCTCGAATGTCAAATGTTCTTGAAAATCATTCACACCCACTACTTGTAAATTCACAGGCATCACATACCTTCAACCACACATCCACACTCCTTTATATACAACATTATTCATTGAAACCCTTGACTAAGTCGACCATAGATAAAATAAATAATATTACATAATTTCGGCCACCCTAACCTAAAATATCCATTCTGGACCACTCTAGGAGATACAAAGAACCAAAATATATCATAAAACATACTTCTTAAATGATTGTAATAAACCAAAAATCCTCCAAGGTTGGAGCCAAATGAGACATGTAGATAAACAATGTAGCACACCAACTAGTCAACCCCAAAAAATCTCCGAATGCAAAAAGATTAATTTGGACCTACACACAACACAATGAGACCCATATCAGCATCCAAAATCATCCACCAAAACATATTTGGACTGAAAATACATGATCTAGATAGGATACACCACCATAGTCAACCAAAAACAAGACTAGTTGATAATACTGAACTCAAAATATCACAAGTTAACTTGCCAATCAAACCATCACCAGAAAAATGAATTGGAACACTACAAAAACTAAATAAACATTTCCTCCTAAGTGCAACACTTGAATCCACATATCCAAAAGACACCAAGCATTTTTTTCAAGTCAATTCTAACAAATAGCCTCACTATCAGAAATAACAACAACCAACTCCACAATTTTAGCTATAGAGGACGTGTAAACTTGACTGTACCACCAACCTTCTTGGAACACTTCAACATATTCTCTAGAGAAAATAGAAATACTGGAAGAGTCACTTTCGAACCATGCGTAACACATACTGACATCAATTACAACACAAGATAGGTTGACATCAATGACAACACCACATAACAACTCAATATTTCAAAATTGTCCCCCTTTATCATTGATGGAAAAAACACCAACAACAAAGAGCACTTACAACTAATCTCTTGGGTCTATGCAAGATCATGGTGGGCTAAACAAGCCCTTAAGTGGCAATGAAAATTAAAAAAATGCAGTTAGGCTACTTGATGTAGAAATTTGAATAAGTTGGCAACATTATTTCAAAAATATGTAATTATAGAATCTATAGAAAATTGAATTTAGTTTCTAAGCTACTAGTGTTTTACTATAAATAAATAAATCTATTTGAAAAAACTTTAAAATTTCAATCTAGCAGTACAATAATTTTAGGAAAAAGATAAGAAGCGGGTGTCTGTCTAACCACCCTAACCACAATCAAATGATAATATTTTTTTTATAATATTTTAGATATAAGTAGGAGACTCATGTCTAGATGTGACATATACTTATTTGTATTTTTTTAAAATAAATAATTAATTATGATTTTTTAATATAATTTTTTTAAAATATAAAAACTCATATGTCTGACCACCATAACTTGGTCAAAAATTTAAGAAATTAGTTTTTTTTTAATCCTATAGCATATGAGGTATAGAATGTGACACATGTTTCAGATTCAAAAAATATGATACTGTTTGAAAGTTATAGATATTTTTCAATCAACATATCAATCAGGACTTTAGTAAGAATATTGCCACTTTTTGGCCCCTCATGATCCCACATATACCCTCTCTCCCAATTTGTATATCTCCCATTTGACATCAAGGACAAAGGTCACTCTGCTAAAATATCTCTCTCCTCTGATAATTGCAGTACTCACTTCTCCCCCTAAGAGCATTTATTGCATCAATTCAAGAGCAATAAATAAATGCTAGAACTCCACCTACATGGATGGACCACTTGAATGCATCTAGTTTAAAGGAGGGGAAATGGCCCCTAATTTCTATCAAATATACTCAAATGTATCCTTCACCAAGGCTTTAGTAAAGATATCTTCAGTTTGTTCTTTAGTAGGTGCATACTCCAATCTAACTTCCTTCTCTCAACCTTCCCTCTTAAGAAATGATACTAGATTACAATATGTTTAATCGTTGAATGCATTACTAGATTATTTGAACTGTTCATAGAAATTATATTATCACACAAAATAGGGATTGCTTAATCATACACTACCTTGATATCTTTTATAGTTTGTTTTATCTACATAAAGTGAGTGTATAAATATGTTGTTGCAATGTATTCTATCTCTGCAATAGATAATGATACTGAATCCACTTTCTTACTCAACCAAAAAATGAATCTATCTCCCAAGCAAAATGCACCATCAATTGTACTTCTTTTGTCATCTGCAATCTGACCCAATCAACATGATATACATGCTTTTATTGTGAAATAATCATCCTTTATATAGCATAACCCATAATTTAGAATCCCTTTCAAATATTTAAATATCCTATTCACTACTTGATCATGTTATTCATTAGGACTAGCCTGATATCTAGCCACCAAACAAACAACCTATATAATATTCAATCTTGAAGTAGTCAAATACAACAATCCTCCAATCATAGATCTATACCATTTTTTATCAATGTCTAGAGATCCATCATCCTTACTTAAATTACATTTAGTAGCCATCACAGGGGCTTCACTAGCTAGGCAATATTATATCACATCCATTCATATTGGTGGGTTTAATATCCAAAAAATGAGGGTGCAATATATTGCCTATCGATGAAAATAGGGGGTCTATGAAAAAATATAATATTTTATGAAATAGGGGGGCTTTTAATTTAGGATGTTTATTGGGAGGGGGTGACAAAAAAGGAGTTTAGGGCAATATTTTTTGAAAATGGGGTCTAATTGAGTAACTTGTAGACCAAGGAAAAATGATAGTTCACCTGTGATAGACATCTCAAAGTATTTTTGTATCTCTTCTGCAAACTTCCTACATACACTATCATCACCTCCAAATATGATTTCATCAACATACACAACAACAATCAATAATTTATCACCTTCGATTTTGAAATAAATATTACTATCTATAGTCCCTTTCCTAAAATTTTGTTGCAACAAATACCAAGATATAAGAGCTTCCCTAAGTCCATACAATGCCTTCTTCAATCTACAAACCATGTCCACATGTTTAGATAGCTTGAACCCATTTTGTTTTTCAATGTATACTTCTTCCTTAGTTTTCCATTTAGGAATGCTAACTTCACATCTACTCAATATACCTTAAAGTTCTTATGAGTTGCAAATGCAAGAAACATACTTATAGATTCCATCCTTGATAGTAGACAAAATGTATCCTGAAAATGTATGCCTTCAACTTGTAAATAACCTTTATAGAGTAATCTTACCTTATTTATATTGTACACACCACAAGACTAAAAGGGGGGAAGGGTGAACCAATATCGACCTTCAAATCCTTAAATTTTGATCTTCAAACTTTAACTCAGAAACATATTATGCAAACAATAACAAATCAAGAAAGTATGAAAACAAAAAACACATGAACACTATATTCCATTGCAAAATCCAATCAAGGAAACATTATTGTGAGAATCAAATTCAAAATGTAAATATAATCCGTTACAATGTTTCCTATAGAACACCCTTCTCCTAAGAGGCCTTATAGAACTAAGGTGCATAACCTTAGGGAAAGATACAAGTGACATGGAAGACTTAAACTCACTATTTCAAGGCAAGATACAAATGAATTGCAAGACTAAAATTCAATGTTTTAGGGAAAGATACAAATGGCTTGAAAGATTGAAACTCATTTTTTTACAAGAAGATACAAAAAGTTGCCACGAGATTGATTGTCTTCTAAAAGAGAACAAATAGCTTAATTGTAATGAACAATATCTCTAGATCATGAACTTGATCTTGAACCACTATTTCAAGTGGTCAATATCATAGAAAACTCTTCTTTAAAAACACAATCTTTGAACACTATCATAGTGAGAATATTATCACCAAAAGTCTTCATAATAGTCTTTCACACATCTCTAATGTCATATCTTCTTGTATATATTTCACACCTCCAACAAATATATTCACACCCGTTCCACACACTTGCTAGTACATCTACACTCCTTTATATACAAGGTTAATCATCAAAACCCTTAACTAGATTGGCCAAAGATAGAATATACATTATTATATAAATCTAGCCACCCAAACCTAAAATATCCAATGTAGTCCACCCCAAGAAATAAACAGGACCCAAAAATATTGCAATACAATATTTCTGTTGGGTGAATATTTTGTCACCAGCATACCCGTGAAAAAAAATATGATTCACACACACCTATGTTGAAAAATTAATCTCTCCTCTCATCAAGGGGAGGTTCCCTTTGAAATTTCTTCTCTAATTGATAAGAAACTAAAATATGTGGGTTGGTTTTGGGCATATAACTCTCTTTTTTCAAAGTCTATGTATTCTCCCTCTACCTTGTTACAATTCCTCTATCTCTTTAGATACTTAAAGAAAAAAACAATGAATCTAACAAACTACACTAAAACTTACTATCAAGTAGCACAAAGTCTCCCTTGAATGTAATACTACCTCAATCTGATCATTACAAATAATTAGAAATTTAACTTGCATCTCAAAGTCTTGAAGTATATATTCCTAATCCTTTAAACGACAAGTAATTACAGCAATACAAAGCCTATCACTCATTACTTAATTATCAAAAGATTTTCCAAATATGCTAGGAGCACACAGTCTACTTGCATGACTCAAGAGCTCTTTTACCCACATAACAATATCTCCAATATCAAAGAAGTAAAGAAAATATATAAGCAATAGACACAAGAACATTAACTCATATAAACAATTTTCTTGACACAACACAATGTTTGAGATCAAACAAAATTGCTTTCTTTATTTGCTTGATAGAATCTTCACAAGAAAAGCACAAAGTCTTCTTTGAGCCAAAAATTCTACATAGTTTTGCTTAACATGAAAAACAATAAATATTTACAAATGAGGTCCTCCTTATATAGCAAAAAAAGTTGAGAAAAAGCTGGGTACAATTGACTAATTCAACTACATAGTCCCACTTTACTACAAATATTGTAAAAAATAAAAAAACAACTGCAAGAAAATTTGCAGTAACTAAGAATGCAACTACATGCAAATATAGTGTTAATGAGGACACTTTATTCTTCATTTTCTTCCCTCTGGATTTACTTGGAGAAAGGTCAGTTATTCACCAAAATATGCAAAATTTTCATCACGAAAATTGACATTCACCATCAAAACGCTAGCTTCAAATTTCTTGAAAGATGTCTGAAAGATCAAAATTACCCTTAGACAAAAAGACAAAAAAATTAGAAGATCGGGTTTTAAAACCCGATTTGCACTTGGGTAGGTTAAGGCTACAGGTTGGGTTTTAAAACATGATCTACAGTTGGGCAAAAATTAGGTTGCAGGTCAAAAAAAATTGCCCAACCTACATATGGATCTATAGGTTGAGAAAAATTCCCCGACCTGCACATAGGCAAACTTGCAGGTCGAGAAAATTCTCCGACCTGCACTTAGACCTGCAGGTCAGGAAAAATTCCTTGACCTGCATATGAGAAAATTTGCAGGGCAGGAAAAATTCTCCGACCTACACTTAGACCTGCAGGTCAAGAAAAATTCTCCAACCTGTATATGAGCAGACTTGTAGGTTTGGAAAAATTCTCTGACCTGCACTTAGACTTGCAGGTTGAGAAAAATTCCCTGACCTGCATATGAGCAGACTTGTAGATCGGGAAAAATTTCCCAACTTGCATATAGATCAGTAGGTCAGGAAAATTTCTCGACCTACAAATAAAGGCAGACCTACAGGTTGGGAAAAATTCCCCGACTTGCACTTAAACAGGTAGCTCGGGAAAAATTTCTTGACCTACACATAAAGGCAGACCTGCAAGTCAGAAAAAATTCCCCGACCTGCATTACTTGGCAAACTAAAACTACACTTTCAGTTTTAAAACCCGACGTGCAGGAAAACACAAGAAACATTGCATTTCGGGTTTTAAAACCCGAAGTGTAGACAAAAGATAAAATAAAAGATGAAGGCAAAAACATGAAAATGACAAAAATGAAGATGCAAACTGACACAGCTTACGAGAGAAGTTGACCAACCTTGGAGGACGTAAGCTACAAAATGGATACGTTTCGTAGGGGTTGTACCATGAGTTTAGCGGTGCTGAAATAGAGGACAACAACTAGCTTTGACTGAGGGAATGAGCTACAACACTTGAAGCTTGTAGAATCCAGAACTCCAAGTGCCTATATCCATTGGGTTATAGAGTCAAGCAACAAAGACATAGACAAAAAGACTGACACAAAGCAAAGAATTAAAAACAAGACAAAAACTTATGCAACTACACTTATTATAAATGGAAACTAACTTAACCTAACCTAACTGACCATAGAAACCTTCCTAAATGAAACCATTCACGGGCTCACAAAAGTAGTTGCCTTTCTTTAGCAGCTTGCATTTCCTTGCATGATCATTAGCAGCCACAACCAATAGAAGCACAAACAATTGTACTAGGACTTGATGCAACACTCCTTGGAAGAGATGAACAAATTCACCTTCCTCTTTAAATGAATCATATGTATTGCTACTCCAAAGTAGATATTTGAAACTAGATTGCTCTTGTTTAGCTAAAAATGCATGTTTGGCCTCTTCCTCAAGTGTATCTTGAAGCTCATGTACAAGTGGAACCTCTGGCTCTCCATTGGCTTCCAACCAAGCAATATGTCTGATTGGACATCCTCTTGACGAGGCAAAAACAAAATTCTTCTTGTTGATTACACCTTTATCAGTTGCTTCTTCAATTACAACCTCATGCTGAAAAGAATGAGTTTCTTCATGTGAGTCAATTGAAACCATGACTGCATTGCTTACCTCAACATGTTGTTCACAAACTTCAGATTTGAGAGGATCATCAACAAGACTTGAACAAAACTCTTCTATAGTACTCATGAAATGATCTTCATCAAGTTGTGGGGTAGGTCTCTTATGCATGATATGTCCAAGTTCATGACCTTGGAACATGAATGCATTCATTTCAACTCGACTGGGATCTTCATGCATGTTCACCTTTTCACATCTCATGATGTGATTGTCTTCCTCCATGGTACCTGGCATGGTCTTTTCTTTTTGTTCAATAGCTTTCTGGAACTGTAGAAACTAGATTTGAGAGTCACCAGCTATGTCTGCTTCCTCCTCTTGGAATAGACCAACAAGATCACTTTGTTCAGATTCAGAGTCCTCCACTGCTGCATTTGTTAATGGTGCCTCAAGTGCAAGCCCTCCTGGTGGCAAGGGAAGCTTGTCTTGATTTCTAATTGCATAACTAGGAGCAGTATTTGGATATGGCCTCCTAGGAATGTCTTCATAAGGGGAAGAAAATACACCTTGAGCTATTTTCTTTTTGAGGGCAAGCAACTCATTAGCCAACCTTTCCACCATGGTATCTACTCTCTTGGTAGACCATGATCCCAAAGAAGAGTTTTCTTTGGACCCATTTGGCTCTATCTTTATCTTACCCGCAAGGATAAGGTCATCTTCAACTTGAACTGCTAAGGTTTGTGCAGCTGCAAAGTTACTTGAAACTACTCTTCTCAACAAGAAACTCACCTTAGGTGACTGAGCATTCATGAAGAAGCATTTCACATTTGTAGTGGTAGGCTGAGAAGCAACCGGGATCCGGTTATGCAACTTGTTGAATTTAGCAACAAATTCTCGCATGGGCTCCTACGGTTCCTTCTTCATTTGATTGAATTGCATCAAGAGTGCATGCTCATCTTCTGCAAGTTTGAACCTTACCTCAACCCTTGTTTTGAGAGTAGCCCAATTTGTGATAGAGTTATTAGGCAAATGGTAAAACCAATTGACAACTACACCTTGTAAGGTTTCAATAAATAACCTTATAGATACATCTTCACGCTCAACTCCCAAAAAGCCACATGTGATATAAAATGCAGTGATGTGTTCATCAGGATGTTGAGCACCATCACCCCAAAACTTGGGAAAGTTCTTCCACAAACCATCAGGAAGAACATGTAAGGGTAGATTCATGTTCAACGGACCAAAACCATTCCCCCAAGAACCTTGAGAAGCCATTTTACATATCCTTGGTGAAAGTTTAATAAATTATAAGGAAATGAATTACAATGAATAGGATACCAATATACTTCAAACAAAAGCATGAGGCTTTTGGATGTGTATCGTATCCCCAAAAGAGTCACCAAAAAATTGTTGGGTGAATATTTTGTCACCAGCATACCAATGACAAAATATATCATTCACACACAGCTATATTGAAAAATTAATCTCTCCTCTCATCAAGGGAAGGTTCCCTTTGAAATTTCTTCTCTAATTGATAAAAAACTAAAATATGTGGGTTGGTGTTGAGCATATAACTCTCTTTTTTCAGAGTCTATGTATTCTCCCTCTACCTTGTTACAATTCCTCTATCTCTTTAGATACTTAAAGAAAAGAACAATGAATCTAACAAACTACACTAAAACTTACTATCAAGTAGCACAAAGTCTCCCTTGAATGTAATACTACCTCAAAATGATCATTACAAATAATTAGAAATTTAACTTGCAGTTCAAAGTCTTCAAGTATAGATTCCTAATCCTTTAAACTACAAGTAATTGCAGCAATATAAAGCCTACCACTAGTTACTTAATTACCAAAAGATTTCCCAAATAGGCTAGGAGCACACAATCTACTTGCACGATTCAAGAGCTCTTTTACCCACATAATAATATCTCCAATATCAAAGAAGCAAAGAACATATATAAGTAATGGAAATAAGAACATTAACTCATATAAATAATTTTCTTGACACAACACAAAGTTTGAGATCAAACAAAATTGCTTTCTTTATTTTCTTGATAGAATCTTCACAACAAAATCACAAAGTCTTCTTTGAGCCAAAAATTTTGCAGAGTTTTGCTTAGCATGAAAAAGATAAATATTTACAAATGAGGTCCTCCTTATATAGGAAAAGAAGTTGAGAAAAACATGGGAACAATTGACTAATTCAACTGCACAGTCTCACTTGACTAGAACTACTACAAAAAATAAAAATGCAATTGCAAGAAAATTTGCAATAACTAAGAATGCAACTACATAAAAATATAGTGTCAATGAGGACACTTTATTCTTCATTTTCTTCCCTCTGGATTTACTTGGAGGAAGGTCAGTTATTCGCCAAAATATGCAACATTTTCATCATAAAAATCAACATTCATCATCAAATCGTTAGCTTCAAAGATTTGGAAAAATGCTTGAAAGATCAAAATTACCCTTAGACAAAAAGACAAAAAAATCAGCAGATCGGGTTTTAAAACCCAATTTGTATTTGGGTAGGTTAAGGTTGTAGGTTAGGTTTTAAAACCCAATCTCTAGTTGGGAAAAACCTAGGTTGCAGGTTGATAAAAATTCCTCGACCTACATATGGACCTGCAGGTCGAGAAAAATTCCTCGACCTGTACATAGGCAAACTTGCAGGTTTGGAAAAATTCTCCATCCTGCACTTACACCTGCAGGTCATGAAAAATTCTCTGATCTGCACTTAGAACTGCAAGTCGGGAAAAATTCCCCAACCTGTATAGGAGCAGACTTGCAGGTCAGAAAAAATTCTCCAACCTGCACTTAGACCTGCTAGTCGGGAAAAATTCCCTAACTTGCATATGAGCAGACTTGCAGGTGGGGAAAAAGTCCCCGACTTGCATATGAGAAAACTTGCAGGTTGGGAAGAATTCTTCGACCTGCACTTAGACCTGTAGGTTGAGAAAAATGAAAAATTCCCTGACCTGCATATGAGAAGACTTGCAGGTCGGGAAAAATTCCCGGACCTGCACTTAGACCTATAGGTTGGGAAAAATTCCCTGACTTTCATATAGATCGGCAGGTTGAGAAAAATTTCCTGACCTGCACATAAAGGCAGACTTGCAGGTTGGGAAAAATTCCCTAACCTACACTTAAACCGGCAGGTCAAAAAAATTTCCTAACCTATACATAAAGGCAGACTTGCAGGTTAGGAAAAATTCTCTGACCTGCATTACTTGGTAGACCAAAATTGCACTTCGAGTTTTAAAAACCGATGTACAGGAAAACACAAGAAAGACTGCATTTCGGGTTTTAAAACCTGAAGTGTAGACAAAAGATGAAATAAAAGATGAAGGCAAAAACATGAAAATGACAAAAATGAAGATGCAAACTGACATGACTTATGAGGGAATTCGATCGACCTTGGAGGACGTAGGCTATGAAATGGACATGTTTCGTCGGGGTTGTACCATGATTGTAGCCATGTTGAAATTAAGGACAACAATTTCAAAATGATTCCAATGAACTCCACACACTAGCACATCTTCAAGGGTTCTAACATTAAATGAAACATGTAGATGAACAATGAAGCATCCTAAGCAGTCAACCTAAAAGCATTCTCTAATGTATGAAACTCAATGTTGATCTACACACACTACATGAGACCCAAACAAATATCCATAGGCAACTTCTAAACAAAACCAGAGCAAAAGAATAGGATCCAAGTAGAATCCAACATCACAGTCAACCAAAGACTAGAACAAGTGGCACATATAAATCAAAACATCATAACTTCACTTGTCAATCAAGTTGCCACTTTACAATTAAACTAGAATGCTATATAGACCACATGACCAAATACTTCAAATTGCAACACCTATATCCACATATCCAAAAGCAATCAGACCCTTTTTGGCCTTTTTCAGATAGACAAATTTACTCTCAAAAACAAGAGTAATTAGCTCAGCCAACTGAGCCATAGATAATTTGCAAAATAGGTTGTTCAATGTGTATGCACATAGACAAAATATATAATATATGGAACCATAGCATATATTCTTTACAAACTAGGGGAACACAAGAGATTCTTCCACTAAGACATCAAAAACTCTTTCTTGCATTAATATTGTTTCCTGTATATACAGACTTCTACTATACTATACTTCTACAAATACATCAACATCCATACCAAATAATTCAAGAGTAGTAGGACACATAAAATAACTTTCTTAGAAATTAAACTTCCACTCCATCATCTTGGTAAAAGTACAAAGTTGTGTCACACTTTTATAAATGAAATAGCCAATGCTTATTCAACTTTTTAAATTAAATCAATAGAAAGTGAAATATATGTTTTGTATTTTCAAATGATGTGAACTAATAAAACTTATATTCTTGTTTCTATTTTATGTTTGTAATTCTAACAAAAATTTAAAAAATTATTTGAATCTAGTTTTTAATAAAGTAAACACTATAATTTAGTTGTTGATAAAATGTTGAAATTGAAGTTACATAAGCTGCCACAGTTTATATAGTAAATTTTACCCTTTTTCCTTCATTATTTTTTGTATATTGATAACTTGAAACTTTAGTGCATGGATATATATTTTACTATTTTTAATAAATATATATTTTTCAGTAAATTTGAAAAGTTGTGTGCTCAAATATAACTCTTTTCCATTGCCACCACCTTTTCTCTTAATTATTAATCCAAATTAAAAAATAATTATATCATCTTGGCATATATTATTTTCCCTACTACATATTTTTTTCAAAATTTTTAAATAAATTTTAGTATTTTTCCTTGACAAGATAATCAACCTTATATTTTAGTGATGATGACCTAATTTCAATAAAAATAAAATATAAAATATAAAAAATAATTAAAATATTGAAAGATCTATATTTTGGAAAATTCACTTATAGATCTATAAAAGAGTATTTTTACATTTCAAAAAAAAAATACTTATAAGAGTAGGAGTTGTTGAAACATTTTTTTCAATTTCAATTTCTTTTTGGTAATTAGACCCAAAGTGGTATAAAATATACATTTAGTTGACACTTCCAATTAGAAAAGTTGTGGCCCATATATAACTTAGCTATAATGAATCTATACAGACCATATGTTTAACTAAAATTAATTTTTAGTAAGAATTATTTAAATTCACTTGTGCTAATAAGCTGGCCTGAAACGTGACATAGTTTTGTGCTTTTACCCATCTATGATAACTTAAGATAGGTTGTCATCAATGAAATCACAAGACATGTTGGAATTAATGACAACACAATATCACAAATCAAGTTTCCAACATTTTGCCAATTTGTCATTCATTGCAACACATGTGTACCACCAACAACAAAGCTAAATAAAATCGACCTATATATTTCTCCTCCTTTGACATTAATGGCAACAAACACAACTCTAAATTTTTCTTCCTGTAATTGGAACTCTTTCTCCCAATGAGACACATTTTAAATGTAACACGAGACAATATTACTCCCCCTGACAGGGATATCTAGAAATCTCACCCTTATCTTCTCACTTGTAGGCATAAACAACAAAAATATATTAAAACAAAAGTAGAGCTAGATGGTTCTCCTTGATACATACACCTTCCCTTTCTGTCATAAAAATTTATAAAAATTATCTTTATTTATTTCTTCCTTTGTTACATCTATATTTATTTTTAGATTGGATCCAACATCTAGGAGCCCAAGTAGCTTCTCCATCTATATGTATGAACCATTTTTCCTATATAATTCCAAAACCTCATAAATAAAGAGGTAAAAACAAAAAAATCTCCATGTTGAAACTATCTTCAACAATAAACTATAAGCCATGCTAAAACCATCTTCAATAACAAACTACAAGATGGGTCATAAAATTTTCATTTTCTTCTCCCCCTCAAGCAATGCATATTATCTAGTTATTGGAAAAAGAATCAACACCAACAAAGGGTCCAGATCCTTCCTCACATTTTTCTTCCACCTTTCCTTCTGATTCCTTCACCCACATCTTTTGCGTCCTCTCCTTTTTTATATAGATATCAATCTTCCTTGCCAAACCATTCTTCTCATTTCTTTCTCTATATAATTTCTCAATATGTCCACATTTGATACACTTGTAGCATATCATACCTTGTTGATATACAGTTCTATTTGTTCTAATATTCCTATCTCTTGTGATTCTTCCACTTCTTTTGATAACTATTATGAACTCAATAGCTTTAAGACCCAAATTGTAACAAGTATCACAATGTCCATTAAAATTATAAACATTTCTACTATCTAAATTCCTCATTATTCTACTTATGCACTTATCAGCCTTATGACCAATTTTTTTACAAATGTAACGCTAACCATTAAATAGTTGAGATTTGATTTGTTTTCAGTATTCACTAGGTCTATGTCCAATCATATTACACAAAAAATAGCTACCATTAAAAATTGATGAGTAACTAATTTGAGTATGGGATCTCCTAAATACATCTTTGTTCCAGATTTAAGGGAAAACAATTTGACTAGTATTTCTTGCTTCATTCATTACTTTTTCTCTACCAACATTATTTTGATTGTCTTCCACGAAACTCTTGTTAATGGGATTAGGCACTAGTTCCACTATCCTACTTTCCTTTGTCTAATTTAATTCTTCTTCAGACATCTTTTTGTTGGCAACAACAAGAAGAAAAACTAAGAGGGAGAGGGTGAATCAATTTTCACTAGATTAGATCAATTAAGCACAATTTAAGATCTGATCAACTGTATCAAAATTAAATATAATAACTGTTAGGTCCCAGGGACAACTGATAGGGGGGGGTGAATCAGTTGTCTAAAACTTTAAACCAAAAACAACTTAATCAATTACTACTTTAATACCAGTGAGACAGTCTGTTATACTAGTGGACATATTTAAAAGATAAATGCAATACCAGTAAAGTTTAATGCATGAAATCAAAACATAAAATCATCCACAACACATGACACCAATATTTGTACGTGGAAACCCTGTAAGGGGAAAAACCACAGTGGGAAACTTTACCCACAATCAGATGATACTACTGCAGATAGTAAGTGTACAGAAATGGGGTCTGCACATGCAGAAAGGCCAAGCGCCTAGAGCTCACTACTCAAACACAAATGGGAGTCACACAGATTATAGTTGGATGGTTAAATCCAATAAAAATGTACTACTTAAAATAACATCTTCATATGCTGGATTTAGTATCCGTGTAATGCTAATATGCCTTCACAAAAACCTAGCTTCACCTTCAAATGATGTCTTCGTGTATATCTTTTCTTAATCTCGCATATCCCTTTACAATATACCTTCTTTGCATTCAACACTTGATCTTACAATTAAGATCTTACATTTATACCATAACCTAAGACCAATTTTAGTAGGTCGGCTCTACAAGATATTACAATAAAAATATTTTACAAACAATATAATATCCGATGCAATAACTAATTGAACATGTCGGCTTAATGCATTTACAAGATTAATTAATCATCTTCATAGCATACCATGTTTATCTAAGAAAGATAAACCTATTGGTGTAACCCTGGATAACCCTAGACCTATTTGTCGGTAAAAGAAAATATGCAAATATGAATATACTAATGATCAAATCTCCAAGATAAGATGTCCACACTGTGTCTTTGACATTACCATGTGTCTTCCATGCCATTCCAAGTGCCGGTGACCATTATATCCTGCCGGTGTACCATATACCAGTAACTGTGCAATAGTTACTTGCTTGCCGGTGAATGTTTGCTAGATCTTTTAGTAGGTGTTGACATCAATGACAAAACCATACCAAAATACCAACAATAACAATAACAACATTATTTTCATGATTTTCTCTAGGATTACTCTAAAATCTTGAAAAAATACATACTGCATTTATAATATCAGGTTTGGTTTGTGTCAAATATAGTAAACCTCCTATCATAGATTTGTACCTAGTTGGATTCACAGGTGTAGACTCATCCCTTTGTGATAATTTTTCATTTGTTGTCATAGGTGTGCTTACCAGTTTAGAGTTCTCCATTCCAAATTTCTTAAGTAATTATTTTAAGTATTTTGATTGACTCAAAAATATACCTTTTTCAGTCTATGAAATCTGCAATCCTAAAAGGAATCTTACTTCACCAATCATCGACATTTCAAATTCTTGCTGCATTTTGATAGAAAAGTCTTTACACAATCCATCTTCTCCTCCAAATACTATATCATCAACAAAAACTTCTATAGCCAAGATGTCATTATTAGTCATTTTATAGTATAAGTTACTGTCAGCATTACCTTTGGAAAAACCAATCTTCAAAAGATACTTATCCAATCTTGCATACCAAGCTCTTGGAGCTTGCTTCAATCCATATAAAGCTTTCCTTAACCTGCAAACCATATCTTTTTCATCTGTGAAGGAAAATCCATTAGGTTGTTCAATGTAAACTTCCTCCTCAAGATCTCCATTCGGAAATGCACATTTGATATCCATCTGATACACTTTGTAGTTCTCATGTGCTGCAAAAGCCAAAAATAATCTAACTGCCTCAATTCTAGCTACCAGTGCAAAGTTTTCATTATAGTCAATTCCTTCTTTCTGAGAATATCCCTTACACACTAGTCTTGCTTTATTTCTGATAACCTTACCATCTTCATTAAGTTTGTTTCTGAATACCCATTTGGTTCCAATTACATTTTTATCTTTAGGCCGGGGAACTAATGTCCAAGTATTGTTTTTCTCAATTTGTTCTAATTCTTCTTCCATAGCTTTAGTCCAATACTTATCTTCACATACCTCATTAACTTATGATGGTTCAATTTGAGAAATAAGACATACCTCTTCATTTGCTAATCTTCCTCTAGTCATAACTCCTTTATGCTTGTTTCCAATTATCTGATCTTCAGAATGATTTAGTCTTACATACCGGGGTGTCTTTGTTTGTTGTTGTTCCTCAGTCATAGTGGAATTTTTAGATGATACCGGTGCAACTGGATCTTCACTTTGTACAGGTGGATTCAGTGTAGGTTCATTTATTAGAATTTATGTTGCCAGTTTAGAATCTATGTACCTTGAAGTTCCTCTGAATTGTTCATCAATCTTTACAATTGTACTCTCAACAATTTTCTACAATCTCTTATTAAAACATCTATATGCTTTACTCTTAGATGAATAACCAAGAAATATACCTTCATCACTTCTAGGATCAAATTTCCCAATATACTCATCTCTTCTAATATAGAATTTGCTTCCAAATATTCTGAAATACTTAAGAGTGGGAGTAAAACTAAACCATAGTTCATGAGGGGTAAAACCAAACCATAGTTCATTCTAAATATACATGTGGTAGATTTGCTTCTGATAACATACTTCTAGCAGCATCCAAGATAGTTCTATTTTTCCTTTCAACAACTCCATTTTGTTGTGGTATCCGAGGTGCTGATAGTTGTCTTCTGATTCCATTTACTTCACAGAATGTATTAAACTCCTTAGATGTGAATTCTCCTCCTTGATCTGATCTTAAACATTTGATTTTCTTACTGGTTTCATTTTCAACCATTGCTTTGAACAGTTTGAACTTTCCAAGTGCTTCTGATTTTTTTCTAAGAAAAGTAACCCAACACATTCTAGAGTAATCATCAATGATTAGCATGAAATATCTATCACCTTGTAAGCTTTTAGTTCTAGTTGGACCACATAAATCAGTGTGAATTAAATCAAGAGTATTATTTGATTTTTCAGGAATACTTTTGAAACTAGCTCTAACCTATTTTCCAAATTGACATTCCTTACATATTGTATTCTGAGGTTTGATAATTTTAGGTAAATCTCTAACTGCCTTAGTAGTACTGATCTTTACCATGCAATCAAAGTTTACATGACAGAGTCTCTTATGCCATAACCAACTTTCATCTATATGTGCAATCAAGCATGTATTTTCACTGTTATTCAAATGAAAGATATTACCCCTAGTCTGGTTACCAGTTGCAATTTCTAAACCAGTTCTATTCATGATTTTGTATTTTCCATTCTTAAATTGTAACTGAAATACTTTCTCAACTAATTGACCAACACTCAAAAGATTATGCTTTAAACCTTCAACATAGTAGACATTATCAGTGATATGCTTACCATCAAGAGATATTGAAACCTTACCTCTGATTTGACAAGCTTTGTCATCTCCAAATCTTACTAAACCACCATTGTATTCTTGAAAGTTCAAGAATTTTCCTTTGTCTCCTATCATATGATGTGAGCATCCAGAATCAATTATCCATTCATCTTTTACCTCAATTTTAGCTGCCAAGGCCTGTTCTACCAGTTGCACTGCAGGTGTTGGTTGATCTTCTATTATAGCAATAAAGACCCATCCATTGTCTACTGGATCTTCATCAGAATCATCACTCACTCCTTCATCAGCTACATAACAAGATTTGTCCTTATTTTTCTTAAATCTATATCTCTGATATTTAGGGTTAGGTTTGTATGTCCTAGCTTCTTCTCTTAGTCTAGCATGTCTATCAGGGCATCTAGAAGTCATATGACCAATCTTAATGCACTTAAAATATTTAAAAGGTGTTTTACCTTCATACTTACTTCCAACTGGACCTTTAAGCATTTTCCTTGCAAATAGTGCTTCAAGTTCTTGTAGTTCTTCAAGTTCATTCCTACTTTCCTCAAGTTCTCTTGCATAAAAGGCTTTCCAATCAGATTTGTCAGATGATGATGCAAATGATGTTGATGCTTTGAAAGCTAAATCTATCTTTATAGTAGCAACAAGACCAAATTCCTCAATTTCAAAGGCTGAGATTTTTCCAATCAATATATCCCTAGTTACTGATGTATTAGGCATTGTTCTTAATTCATTTATAGTAGTAACCTTCATTTTGTATGCCGGTGGCAATCCTCTTAAAACTTTTGAAACAATTTCATCCTCACTTAAGGTTCCTCCACAACATTTAACACCCAAAACAATTTCATTTACTCTTTCCATAAAAGTAGAAATCCTTTCATCTTCTTCCATTTTTAGATGTTCATACCTAACTTGGAAGCTTTCAAGTTTTGCAATTTTGACTATGGAATCTCCTTCATTCAGTGTTTCCAAATGATCCCAAATAGCTTTTGCAGTAGACCTATCTGATAGTCCCATGATTTGCTGATCTGATAATGCACTCAAAAGTGCTTCTCTTGCTTTGCAATCATTTTCTTCATCTTTAGTTAGGTTAGGTGGACTGGGCTAACGAGGTATAGCAATAGTATAACCATTCTTTGTAACTTCCCAGATGTCTTTTCTAATGCAATTCAGATGTGTTTCCATTCTGATCTTCCATATCCCATAGTTGAATCCAACAAGTTTAGGAATATCCTTCCTGAAATAATTAGTAGACATTGGATCTCCTCAAGTTGTTAAACTTATGCAAAAGAGGACTTAGCTCTGATACCAATTGTTAGGTCCTGGGGACAACTGAGAGGGGGGGGTGAATCAGTTGTCTAAAACTTTAAACCAAAAACAACTTAATCAATTACTCCTTTAATACCGGTGAGACAGTCTATTATACCGGTGGACAAATTTAAAAGATATATGCAATACCGGTAAAGATTAATGCATGAAATCAAAATATAAAATCATCCACAACACATGACACCAATATTTGTACGTGGAAACCCTGTAAGGGGAAAAACCATGGTGGGAAACCTTACCCACAATCATATGATACTACTGCAGATAGTAAGTGTACATAAATGGGGTCTGCACATGCAGAAAGTCCAAGTGCCTAGAGCTCACTACTCAAACACAAATGGGAGTCACACTAACTACAGTTGGATGGTTAAATCCAATAAGAATGTACTATTTAAAATAACATCTTCATATGCTAGATTCAGTACTGGTGTAATGCTAATATTCCTTCACAAAAACCTAGCTTCACCTTCAAATGATGTCTTTGTGTATAGCTCTTCTTAATCTCGCATATCCCTTTGCAATATACCTTCTTCTCATTCCACACTTGATCTTACAATTAACATCTTACATTTATACCATAACCTAAGACCAATTTTAGTAGGTCAGCTCTACAAGATATTACAATAAAAACATTTTACAAACAATATAATATCCGATGCAATAACCGATTGAACATGTCATCTTAATGCATTTACAACATTAATTAATCATCTTCATAGCATGCCATGCTGATCTAAGAAAGATAAACCTATCAGTGTAACCTTGGATAACCCTAGACCTATTTGTCGGTAAAAGAAAATATGCAAATATGAATATACTAATGATCAAATCTCCAAGATAAGATGTCCACATGATGTCTTCGACATTACCAAGTGTCTTCCATGCCATTCCAAGTGCCGGTGACCATTATATCCTACCAATGTACCATATACCAGTAACTGTGCAATAGTTACTTGTTTGCCGGTGAATGTTTGCTGGATCTTTTAGTAGGTGTTGACATCAATGACAAAACCATACCAAAATACCAACAATAACAATAACAACAACACACATAACACCAATATTTTTTATGTGGAAAACTTGGTTTATGGGAAAAACCACGATGGGAACCTACCCACAATAAGATGATACTCTACCGTAGTATGTGAAAATATTACAATGGGGAATGAAAATGCATTCAGACACACTGCCTAGAGCTCACTCCTCAAATTATAATGACCCAAAAGGCTCCAACTCTTAGGAAAGGTTCACTACCTTACAAAAGGATTCAGAATACAATCCGGAAAGAATGATCTGCAAAGATAGCATATGCCAATGCCTGATGACAGTTCTGATTAAGCTCAAATGTCTTCCATTCACAAATCTCTACTCTACAGACCACACCAAAAGATGAATTCACTTGTTCTCACATACACCACTCTCTAATAATGCAAAATCAACACTTTTATCTTAAATTACATGAATATTACACCCATTTGTACAAATCATCAACCTTGACTACAAGGTTGGCCAAACCCATAACACCTAATTACAAAATTACAATACAATGCCATAGACAACATAACATGGACCTAAATCAACTCCTCAAACATGCTTCATCACTAGAAATCTCACCAAGATCAACCACAACATGTTACACCACCCAGAATACCACATAGCATAAAGAATATCCCTAGATCATGAAGATCATCAAGGAATTGAAAAATTAATCGATGTGGAGTACCAAGACAAATAGGGCATGATTAAGAAACACAAAAAATCATGTTAGAACCATCTGCAATAGTTGTACCAACACCACTTATACAAATCTTCAACAATCAACACTAAGACTCAAGAACACTCAACATCAACAACTCAGATAAGAAAGATAGCTTTCGGAGCACCAATTCATGAACCACTTGAAATGAAGATACACACAAATATCACAAACATTCTCCCAAATCAGTAGCACAAATATGATCATACTGGAGCTCACCGAATCAAAAACTAGACTCTGCCTGCCACTGAACAAAAAGACCAAAACCACAAATGCAGTCACCAGATCACCAAAATAATTCTCTGGAATACCAAAATATAGGAATATGTTTACATCAATGACAACAACATATCCTAGCAGCAAAAATGTCCAACAATCTCCCCCTTTGGCATTGATGGCAACATATAAATGTCAAAAACAATCAATGCAAAGGAATATATCAACATCAACAAAGTCCAATAGGCTCCCTCTAAGATCATGCACACAAAGCTCCAAAGTTTTAAAAAAAATCACATGCTTCTCTCCCCCTTTAATAGCAATGCCAAAGATATAAACTCATTGAGCTTCTCTTTTAATGTCCACCAAAATGCCCTAGAGAGTTACACTAACTAACATACAAAATAGAGATAACAGTTTTTTAAAACCATCTATACATGCATCCAATACAATAACTTCTTATATGCAATAACATTGATTATCTTAGTAGAATTAAATCAGTATGAACATGAACAACAATGAGATATGCAAGTGGAAATGAAATACAATACATCAATAGCATCTATCTTCCCTAGGGTAAATCAACACCATTACTTAAGATAAACACTTAACAAATCCTAATCATGATGACATTTTACTCCCATAATCCAAATGCAATCTAACTTCGTATCATTAATTCCTTTCACACAACCATATATGATTCATTACTTAATCCTAGAATGATTACATCCATTTATGAATACTCAACCATCCCATAAGGTTCATTTTAAGCACCAATACCAAATGTTCCTAATCCTAGCCATTCATTTATTTTAATATCAAATAAACATTTCAATACCAATTACCATACTATTATCCATAGAAATATCAACTAATTACATCATTACAAGAATAACGCTAAGTACGTATTCATAGACCAATATCCATTATTATCAACATTAATCATTCTCAACAAATACACATGATACATCATTTTCCCTAATAACATCTACTAGGTACATGAATAAAATGTCTTTTACAATAATGAACATAGTCCTCAAATACAATTATATATGTTAGGTCTTGGAGACAACTGAGAGGGGGAGTGAATCAGTTGTCTAATAAATTGAAACCAAAAACAACTTAACCAAACTTAATGCTTAATACCGGTAAACTATACTTAATGTCAGTAGACAGTTTATCAGTTAATTGCAATACTGGTAAAGATTAATGCATGAAATAGAAAGACAATAACATCCACAACACATAACACTAATATTTGTACATGGAAACCCTATAAGGGGAAAAACCACGACGGGAAACCTCACCCACAATCAGATGATACTACTGAAGATAGTATGTGTATACAATAGGGGGTCTGCACATGCAGAAAGGCCAAGCGCCTAGAGCTCACTGCTCAAACACAAATAGGAGTCACACTGAATACAATTGGATGGTTAAATCCAACAATGATGAACTGCTCAAAATAGCATCTTCATATGTTGGATTCAGTACCGGTTTAGTTTTGATATGTCTTCACAAAACCTTCCTTCTACCTTCAAATGATGTCTGCATGTATAGCTCTTCTTATTCTCGCATATACCTTACTTCATTCACATTCCCCACTTCCCACTTCGATCAAATAAGATCTTACATTTATACCGAAGCTTAGGACCAAAATGTATAGGTTGGCTTTACAAAAGATATAAATAAAACAACTTACAAGTAAAACAATAACCGATGCAATATCCGATTCAACATGTCATCTTAATGTATTTACAACATTAATAAACCATCTCCATAGCGTGTCGTGCTGATCTAGAATAGATAATCCCGTCGATGCCTATCCTGGACCTATTTGTCGGCAACAACAAATATGCAAACACGAAAATACCAATGAACAAATCTTCAAGACAAAGTGTCCAAATGATATCTTCAACATAGTCAAGTATTTTCCATGTCATTCCAAGTGCTAGTGAAAAATATATCCTGCCGGTGAACCAGATACTAGTGACTATGCGTAAGTCACTTGCTTGCTGGTGAACATTGTCAATTCTCCAAGTGCCAGAGTTAATAAGTGTTGACATCAATGACAAAACCATATCAACATATCCAAAATTCCAACAATCTCCCCCTTTGGCATTGATGGCAACACAAGATGGAAAAACCATCAAAGTGCCAAAATAGAAATGCCAAATACCAAAAACCAACAATCTCCCAAAAGAGATCATATCGAGAAATCAAAATTCAGGTATAGAGAGTAATCAATCTCTCCCAAAATAAAAATCTCTCCCCAAGGGATAAAAGTCTCTCCCCCTAGGAATAACATGTGTTTTCCCATATCAATCTCTCCCCCTTTGACATCAAATGCCAAAGCAATACAAAAACCAGGTTCAAATACAAAATACCAACTTATTCAGTATACCAACTACTCCCCCTGAAAAGTAGCTCTCCTCATCAAAGTCGGAGTAAAAGATTTATCGGCTAGTTCTATCGATTGATGACAAACATCAATTGTCTAAGTCTCTACCGGTGGGGGTATGACCCCAAGCTGATCTTTGAGATATTCAAAAGTCTCCTTAGGCAAAGGCTTAGTGAAAATATCTACAATCTGCTCTTTAGTATTCACATAAACTAGTTTTACTTCTTTTGCTTCAACATTCTCTTTCAAAAAATTTAGTTTGATAGAGACATGTTTAGTTTTAGAATGTAGTATTGGATTCTTAGATATATCAGTTGTTGTTGTATTATTAAAATAGATAGTTATAGGTTCCTTGCATTTTACCTTTGTGTCTTTCAACATTTTCTTAAGCCATAATACCTGTGTACAGTGAGTTGTTGTTGCAACATATTCTCATTCAGCTGTTGATAAAGATGTGCAACTTTGTTTCTTAATCAACCAGGAAATTAATTTGCTTCCAAGAAAAAATGCTTTGTCGGTGGTGCTTTTTCTGTCATCTACATCTCCTACCCAATTTGCATCTGTGTATGCACATAATTCAAATTTTTAATCTCTAGGATACCATAGGCCAAGATTTGTGGTGCCTTGTAAGTACCAGAAAATCTTTTTTACCAGTTGATTCATGATTTTCTTTAGGATTACTCTAAAATATTGAAACAATACATATTGCATTCATAATATCAAGTATTGTTTGTGTTAAATACAATAGTCCTCCTATCATAGATTTGTACCTAGTCAGATTAATAGGTGTACATTCATCCCTTAGTGATAATTTGTCATTTGTAGTCATAGGCATGCTTACCGGTTTAGAGTTTTTCATGCCAAATTTCTTTAGTAACTCCTTCAAGTACTTAGATTGACTCAAGAATATACCTTTATCAGTCTATAAAATCTACAATCTTAAAAAGCATTTTATCTCTCCAATCATAGACATTTCAAATTCTTGTTGCATTTCAATAGAAAAGTCTTTACATAACCCATCCTCTCCTCCAAAGATTATATCATTAACAAAAACTTCAATAACCAAGATGCCATCATTAGTCACTTTATAGTATAAGTTGTTGTCAGCATTACCTTTAGAAAAACCAATCTTTAAAAGATATTTATCCAATCTAGCATACCAAGCTCTTGGAGCTTGCTTCAACCCATACAAAGCTTTCCTTAACCTGCAAACCATATCTTTGTTATCTGTCAAAGAAAATCCATCAGGTTGCTCAATGTAAACTTCTTCTACAAGATCTCCATTCAGAAATGCACATTTAACATCCATTTGATATACTTTGTAGTTCTCGTGTGTTGCAAAAGCCAAGAATAATCTGACTGCCTCAATTCTAGCTACCAGTGCAAAGGTTTCATTGTAATCAATTCCTTCTTTCTGTGAATATCCCTTACACACTAGTCTTTCTTTATTTTTTATTACCTTACCATCTTCATTAAGTTTGTTTCTGAATACCCATTTTGTTCCAATTACATTTTTGTCTTTAGGTCGGGGAACTAATGTCCATGTGTTATTCTTTTCAATTTGTTCTAATTCTTCTTCCATAGATTTAATCCAGTGTTTATCTTCACATGCCTCAATAATTGATGCTAGTTCAATTTGAGAAATAAGACATACCTCTTCATTTTCCAGTCTTCCTCTTGTCATAACTCCTTGATATTTGTTCCTAATTATCTGATCTTCGGAGTGGTTCAATCTTACATACTGGGGTGTCTTTGTTTGCTATTGTTCTTCAGTTACAGTGGATTTTTCAGATGATACCGGTGTAACTGGATATTCATTATGTACTGGTGTGTTCAATGTAGGTTCATTTGTTAGTATCTATGTTGCCGATTCAGAGTCTATATACCTTAAAGTTCCTCTAAATTGTTCATCAATTTTCACATTTGTACTCTCAACAATTTTTTGCAATCTCTTGTTAAAACATCTATATGCCTTGCTCTTAGATGAATAACAAAGAAATATTCCTTCATCACTTCTAGGATCAAATTTGCCAATATACTCATCTCTTCTAATATAGTATTTACTTCCAAATATTTTGAAACATTTAAGATTAGGAGTAATACCAAACCATAGTTCATGAGGGGTCTTACCAGTTTCACCTTTGATGTGAACTTTGTTGAATGTGTAGACTATTGTGCTTACTGCCTCTCTCCAATATACATGTGGTAGATTTTCTTCTGATAACATACTTTTAGCTGCATCCAAGATAGTTCTATTTTTCCTTTCTACAGCTCCATTCTACTGGGGTGTCCGGGGTGCTGATAACTGTCGTTTGATTTTATTTACTTTATAGAATGTATTAAATTCCTTAGATGTAAATTCACCTCCTTGATCCGATCTCAGACATTTTATTTTCTTACTGGTTTCATTCTCTACCATTGCCTTGAATAGCTTGAATTTCCCAAGTGCTTCTGATTTTTCTTTGAGAAAAGTAACCCAACACATTCTAGAATAGTTATCAATGATTAGCATGAAATATCTATCACCTTGTAAGCTTTTAGTTCTTGCTGGACCACATAAATTAGTATGAATTAAATCAAAAGCATTATTGGATTTTTCTGGAATACTTTTAAAAGATTCTCTAACTTGTTTTCCAAATTGACATTCCTTACATACTAGATTCTGAGGCTTAACAATCTTAGGTAAGTCTCTAACTTCTTTAGTTGTACTGATTTTCACAATGCAATCAAAATTTACATGACAAAGTCTCTTTTTTCATAGCCAACTTTCATCAATATGTGCAATCAAGCATGTCTTTTCATTGTTATTCAAATGAAAGATATTAGCTCTAGTTTGATTACGGGTTGCAATTTCCAAACCAGTTTTGTTCATAATTTTCCATTTCCCATTCTTGAATTGTAACTGAAATTCTTTTTCAACTAATTGACCAACACTCAAAAGATTATACTTTAAACCTTCAACATAGTAAACATTGTCAGTATTATGCTTACCATCAAGAGATATAGTACCTTTTCATTTGATTAAACAAGCTTTATCATCTCCAAATCTTACTAGACCTCCTTTATATTCCTGAAAAGTCAAGAATTTACCTTTATCACTAGTCATATGATGTGAACATCTTGAATCAATGATCCATTCATCCTTAACTTCAATTTTAGCTATCAGGGCCTGCTCTACCGGTTGAATAGTAGGTGTCGGTTGATCTTCTGTTATAGCAATAAAGACCCATCCATTGTCTATCGGATCCTCATCAAAATCATCATCAACAAAATAACAAGACTTGTCTTTATTCTTCTTAAATCTATATCTCTGATATTCAAGGTTAGGCTTGTATGTTCTTCTAGCTTCTACTTTCAATCTTTCATGTCTATCAGGGTATCTTGAAGCCATATGACCAATCTTATTATAGTTAAAGCATTTAAAGGGTGATTTACCTTCACACTTACTTCCAACTGAACCTTTAGGCATTTTCCTTGCAAACAGTGCTTTAAGTTCTTCAAGTTCTTCATTTTCTCTCCCACTTTCTTCAAGTTCTCTTGCATAAAAGTCTTTCCAATCAGACTTGTCAAATGATGATGATGCAGATGATGTTGATGCCTTAAAAGCTAAATTTGTCTTTATAGTAGCAACAGGACCAAATTCCTCAATTTCAAAAGCTGAAAGTTTTCCAATCAATGTGTCTCTAGTTACTGATGTATTAGGCATTGTTCTTAACTCATTTATAGCAGTAACTTTCATTTTGTATGCCGATGGAAATCCTCTTAAAACTTTTGAAACAATTTCATCTTCACTTAAGGTTCCTCCACAACATTTAATACCCAAAACAATTTCATTTACTCTTTCCATAAAAGCAGAAATCCTTTCATCTTCTTCCATTTTCAGATTTTCATACCTGACCCGGAAGCTTTCAAGTTTTGCAATTTTGACTTTGGAGTCTCCTTCATTCAATGTTTCCAAATGGTCCCAAATAGCTTTAGCAGTAGATTTATCTGATAATCCCATGATTTGTTGATCTGATAATGTGCTCAAAAGTGCTTTTCTTTCTTTGCAATCATTTTCCTCATCTTTTCCTAAGGTTGGTGGATTAGGATGACCGGAAGTAGGAGTAGTATAGCAATTCATTGTAACTTCCCAGATGTCCTTTCCAATGCAGTTCAGATGTGTCTCTATCCTGATCTTCCATATGCCATAGTTGGTTCCATCAAGTTTAGGACTATCCTTCTTGAAATAGTGAGAAGACATTGGATCTCCTCAAGCTGTTAAATTTCTACAAAAAAGAGGACTAGGCTCTGATACCAATTGTCAGGTCCTGAAGACAACTAAGAGGGGGGGTGAAGCAGTTGTCTAATAGATTCAAACCAAAAATAACTTAGCCAAACTTATTGCTTAATACCGGTAAACCAAACTTAATGTCGGTAGATAATTTATCAATTAATTGCAGTACCGGTAAAGATTAATGCATGAAAAGAAAGATAATAACATCCACAACACATAACACCAATATTTGTACATGCAAACCTTGTAAGGGGAAAAACCATAGTGGTAAACCTTACCCACAATCATATGATACTACTGTAGATAGTATGTGTATACAATAGGGGGTCTGCACATGTAGAAAGGCCAAGTGCCTAGAGCTCACTGCTCAAACACAAATAGGAGTCACACTGACTACAATTGGATGGTGAAATCCAATAATGATGTACTGCTCAAAATAGCATCTTCATATGCTGGATTTAGTATTGGTTCAGTTCTGATATGTCTTCACAAAACCTTCCTTCTACCTTCAAATGATGTCTGCATGTATAGCTCTACTTATTCTCACATATACCTTACTTCATTCACATTCCCCACTTCCCACTTCAATCAAATAGGATCTTACATATATACCGAAGCCTAGGACCAAAATGTATAGGTTGGCTTTACAAAAGATATAAATAAAACAATTTACAAGTAAAACAATAACCGATGCAATATCCGATTCAACATGTTAGCTTAATGTATTTACAACATTAATAAATCATCTCCATAGCGTGTCATGCTAATCTAGAATAGATAATCCTGTCGATGCTTATCCTGGACCTATTTGTTGGTAACAGCAAATATGCAAACACGAATATACCAATGAACAATCTTCAAGACAAAGTGTCCAAATGATGTCTTTGACATAGTCAAGTATTTTCCATGTCATTCCAAGTGTCAGTGAACAATATATCCTACCGGTGAACCAGATACTGGTGACTATGCATAAGTCACTTGCTTGTCGGTGAACATTGCCAATTCTCCAAGTGCCAGAGTTAATAAGTTTTGACATCAATGACAAAACCATATCAACATATCCAAAATACCAACAACATATACATGTCAAATAAATCATGTCCAATAATCTGCTAAGAATATCCATCCATGAACTAAAAAGATAAGAGATCCATATCCATGCAAGGCATCAAAGAAACGTATCCATGAAAGAACATCCCAATGGAAGAAAGGAACCAACCACCTGACCATGTGGAACCAAAGGAACTACCCCCCATACAAGGAGATGACACAAAATCCCACACACACTCTAGATCTAAGTTGACACCTACCAACTAAAGAGGAAATAACTCTAACACAACCAAGGAAAACATATAACCAAACAACTGAGAAACTTCCAGAGGTGACTCAACAACAAGGCATAAGGAACTAGGATGAACATGTAGGGATAGAGTGTCAACACATGCTACCATATAGTATACACATGCGGGATAGTCTCAACCTTTGAGGAAATCAAGGTAGTACGGTTTACCCGGTTACCAGATCTACCACCTCACTCTAGTCTCTGATCCATGAGATGGGTATTACAAAACACTTTTATTATCTTGCATAGATGAGTTACTCTACCCAACCCACCTAATATTAATTATTATTTTATCACTTATCAATTACAATGGAAAACCTCCAATGAGCTATCCAAACGGTCTATACCTTGGCTCTATCCTAGCAGTCTATTCCTCGTGAGCTCGGTAGACTCATGGAAGCCCACTCCCCCTAATCATGCCCCAAGGCCTTAATGACATAAATAATCAAGCAATAAATCCCATAAGTACAATCCGGCTAACCAAGATAATGCACATGAACCAACAACGTATACCACATAGGTCACATAGATCACACAGCATCATAGAGAAAATAATTCATTAGCATAGCAAGGTACTACTTCTCTTGCAACAATACAAATGATCAAATAATGCATCAAAATATTACTATGGACATCCAAGAGTACTCAAGAGCACATCAAAGCCTCTAGACAAACTACTAGAACAATTGAGAAATCTGAAAAACCAGAATGATACCTTGAAAAAAATAGAATAGCACATTTACTTATCTTTTTAGCACATATACAAGTCTCTGCAACACTTCTGCAGATTCCTACATCGCTTTTGCCAAGGGGTTCAGTACTTATACACAATGTTTTGGTGCATAAATAAGGATTCATTACATTTGCATTACTTTGCAGTGCTTATGGCATACATAATAACACATTTAGCATGTTAAACAATACGTAAGATCAGTAAAGTAGCGCATATATTGTTTTAGCACAAATACTCAAATACATAGACGAAAATAATAAACTTATGGCAGTAAAATAAAATCATAGAAATAATATAAGGTTCCGAAAATACAATGATCTGAAATGCAATCACCAAACAGAGCTAATCAATAAGGTTTCAAGACTTAAAAGTAAATATACAAGTCATCTAAATGATTATGAGAGACAACTCCCAGTAAAGCATGAGCACTCTTAGACAAAACATAGAGACTCCTGACAATCCACATTACAATAAGAGACTCAACACAAGGATCAAATCTTTGAATGAATGCAAGGAATAACATATAGAATGCCTACAATCACAATCCAAACACACAGAAAGCCAAGGATACAAGATAATGATACACAAACAATATATGCAGTGCTAGCCATTCATGGCTATGCAAAACATAATACAAATTTTCTCCCAATCTAATATAGTTTCAACTATAGTATATAATGCATATAACATATATTAAAACTTTTAACTATATGTGAGGCCCTACCCTGACTCAGTTTGACATTTTCATTTATTTGCATATTGAGACTATTATGGATGCTTTATTTTATGCTTTATGGATTTAGAACCTATATGATTCCATGATTTGGATCACATTGACATATGTTGATGCTTTATTTTATGCTTGATGATTATGAAACTTTATATGTTGCTAGAATAGAGTTACTTTGAAATGGTGAATGTCATTATTGGAACTACAGGACTTCATTTTGATGATAGAAAAATGATGCTTATTTAATGAATGGTTCAATTTTGAGAATTATGTTAATTGCTTATGTGGAATCGAATTTGAATGAATGAGATATTGAATTATTGTTGCCAAATGTATGAGTGTTTGATGTGCAATGAAATGCATGTATTTAATTATGTATAATTGTGATTATTTGGAATTACTAATGTGTTAATTGAGATGCACAGGAAAATTATCCATGTGACCATGGAATTTATATGGAGAACCAAACCTAGACCAATGTATGTTTGTTAAGCCAGGGGTTGTCTATTTGGAGAGACAACACCCCGTTTGTAATGTATTTTATTTGTGAAAGTAAATGATGCATGTGTGTTAATTTGATTTTATGTAATTGTGTAAACCTACAAGAGACAAATTCCATGTGTGATTTTTATATTGTATTTTATTGTGTCACTTGACACGTGATGATTAGTGTCATTGATTTTGACTTGTCTCTTGGAGGGAGTTTTGTTTCTACCAAAGCCATTCAAACAAATGAGTGTGGTCCCAAATTTGCCTTGGGTAGGGAGTCTTGGGAGTGGTCAACTCAGTTTTGACCCGTAGGTTAACTTCAGTTGGGTTTCTAAGGGGTCAAATGGACTCCTAGGGTCAGTTTTAGGGCTTTTCCAAAGGTCCAAAGGGTATACCTATGGGTTAGGGGTATTTTGAAACATGTGACTACTCCCATGTGACTATTTAGTCACCTCAAAAAGTGGTTTTTCCAAGGTGAGCGAAAATACAACTTAGAAGGTTCCTCCTAGGATAGACAACCTTCCCTTTTGATGTCAAACCCTCTTCCCCACCCTCTCTCAACTTTTCCCTTTCCAGTTTTAGTAATGTGTAAGAGGTTGGGAAGAGCAACCAATGGGAACTCTCACCTCACCCAAGGGGTTGGGAAGTGTGTGAGAGGCCTTCTTAGGCAAGGATTAGGGACTTAGTGAGTAATCACCCACTCTCCATTGTTGGAGATTATGCAATTTTTGAAATTTAGTTGTAGGATAGAATCTTGGTGAAGGGTTGGTGGAAAGTTTGTGTGGATTTGGGCAGCTCATCCCCAACTAAGTCTATCATACCTATTGGCAGATTAAGGTTGGTTTTATTTCCTTTTGTTTATGTTGTTTATGTTGTTGTTTTTTGAAAGAAAGAAATGCTTGTTTGAAGAGATGTGTATATGTAATTTGTTGTAGGGGAAAAATGTAAGTTTTTCATTTCTATGTTCTTGTCTATGTGTTCTTATTTTGGGAGTGTCCAAGACCTCCTACTCTTGGGAGAGTAGGGTGGTCTTGGGGTGGAAGAAGTATGACAACCTTGGGTGAGAGGCTCTCCTTATGGAGAGTGATCTCAAGGGTGCCCTTGTGACCCTTGCTGCATAGCCTTGTGTATGCATTTGGGGGGCATAAGGGGAGGAAATATGGCTTTTATGCCTTTGGGGGGGCATAAGGTGTGGAGGTGAAAATTGTTGTATTTTGTTTTGCCATGAGGTGGCTTGATTTGTATTATGCTTGCAATCTCCCCAATGGTACTTGGTCCACTTCCACCCATGGAAAGGTCATCACAAGATGTGGTGAAAGTGTAGCTTGGGATGGGAAGATGCATGTTGAGTGTTTGTCTTTGTTGTTGTGTTGGTTGCTTGTTTGTGACCCGTCTAGTGCTTGGTTCTCCAAGCTCGGGGGTGGCTTCTAGTAAGCCTAAGCTGGGAGGTGAGCTCTCCATGGTCAAGTTGTGTGTTATTGCAGGTTGCTTAGAATGGAAAAGAAAAGAGGAAGAGCTTTGTTGTTGTTTTGTGTTGCAAAAGAGTTTAAAAGAAAAAAAAAAATGTATTTAATATTGTAGCTTGTATAAAAAAAAAAAGAGCTATGGCTATATTTAATTTCCAAAAGAAAAGAAATGTATTATTTTATTCATATTCCTATGGAAGCGAAATATTTGTTGGGTTTTCAAACCCATTTGTATTCTTATTTACTTTGTATTTACATTTGCTAAAGAAATATATTTTTCCTACTTTGGTTAGTTTTGCAAAAAGAAAGATGAAATGTATTAGCTTGTATTTAAATCTTCATGTTTTTTTTAAAAAAAAGATGTTGTTGCATTTATGTTTATTTTGCAAATAAATTAATTTTGCTTCTACATATTCATTTATGTTTATTTATGTTGCTGCAATAAAAATAAATCTGTCATTTATATTTTTCCATTTAATGCAGAAAATAAATCGTATTGTAGTAGCTTATTTTTATCAAAAAAAAATTTGTATTTAGTTTTAGTTTTGTTTTGTTTACCAAAAAGGATTATATTTGGAGATGGCTGTTAGAATGCATTATTAGTTACAAAATGCTTGAAACAAATAAACCATATAGTTATCTTATATTCCTCTAAACTAGGTCTAGTAAGCTAAGGAGATAATTAGTTTTGAGTTTTGTAAATAAAAAAAAAATATGGGCAAAATTTAAAGTCTATTTATTGACAAACTAACAAAGTATATTAACTCCATTTTATGCTGCAAACCATTTATTAGTTTTCTGCATGTTATATATATATATATATATATATATATATATATATATTAAAATACATTAACCTGGAAACTTAAATACCTCCTAAGCAAAATGATATAAATATATAGCTACATATATATTTATATATACATATATATTTATATATATATACATATATAAATATATATATATATATAAATGAGAAAACATATTATAAAAAAAAAATACACAAAAAAAAAAATATAATTAAAAAAAAAATGATATCACCATGTTCGGTGAAGGCCGAACCCCTGTGTGCACAGGGGATGGCGTGGTCGTGCCTTCACTGTGATTACTCACAGTGGACGGCTCAGCGCCGCCACTATGGGTAACCATAGTGGACGGCACCGGGTCCCCCACTGTGGGTAACCACAGTGGTGGTGGCTCCCGGCCCGCCATTGTGTTTATCCATAGTGGACGGCGCTCGACCGCACTGTGGGTAAGCACAGTGGCACCCGGGGGAAACCCCTGCCGCCGCCGATCACTCTTTTTATGACCGTTCACCAATTTTAGCTGCCATCTCCTTTGGCCGCTCAGCTCTCTCCGCTATTTCGCTCTTCGGCCTTGCCATGGGTTAGAGCTTAGGCCACCGTGTCTGCACCTGCACACACACACTCACAAAAAAAAAAAACATACACTCACACAACACACACACACAAAAAGAAAAGTATGAATGTTTATTCTTACACACATGCCCTAACCCTAATTTCGGGTTAGGGCAAACACACATAGACTTTAAAATAAGATATGTGTGGGTTTTATGGGTTGTTTTTATATAAGATAAAATGTGCCTCCTTTTCTCTTATAGTTATATTCTTTTGATTAAAAAAATAAATAAATAAATAAATATATATATGAGTGTCTAGTTAAAATGTGTATTTAGATGTATTTATAAAAAAGGAAAATATGGGAATAGATTCAGTTATATATATATATATATATAAATATATATATATATAAATATATATATATATATATATATATATATATATATTTATATATATAACAAAATATAAAGGTATAATTCCATCCTTAGGAAATTTCATATTATAATATAGAATCGAAGGATATATTTTTGCTTGAAAGAAAAGAAAAAAACCTTGTTAGTATTTATCCTGAGTGAAATTAATTATATTATATGGGCCAAGCATTAAGTCCCCTTTATAGGATAAAATTTCATTATGGACCCCATTAAACCCTTTAATCAAATTTTAGACAAATTACGTATATTGTTATAAATGACTCAAATTTACTTAATTCTAAGAGCTAGGACAAATTTATTTGGACCTTAGGTAATTGAAGAACTATAAGAGATTATTGGACAATTAATTTTAAATCCTAAATAGATAAAGAACTATAGAAGATCATTAAGGCTCCCTATCAATTAATTTTGGGGTTATATATTAAAGTCTGAGATTATTTGCTAAGAGAGTTTAATTATTTATAATGAATGATTAGTGATAACTCTTTTGGAGAAATATTAGCTCGCTTATATCATAGATTATTTATTGCCTAATTAATTTATTTGTTTGATTCACTCAAAACATAGCTAAGACCAAACTAGTTTTGCATTATTTTTATTAAGTTAGTCGTACTAGGTTAAGTATTTTTTTTTAAAAAAAATTATTATTCCGTTTGTGCCCAAAAGTTTGGGCATGACACTATACAAAACTATATGAATATTTTCCCAAAAATTCCCAAGAATACGCAGAGAAGATAATCTTTCAAAATAGAAAATGCAAGAGCAAGAAAACCTCCAACTTGGTGAAAGCTGAAAATGAAAGGATGAATTTGTTGAAGAAGATCCAACAAGACACAATCCAAACCCTCCAAGCAATCCAGATCCAAAATTGCAGAAAAACACTTCCCGAGCCAACCCCCATGAAATCAGAGAAAACCAAATAAATAGAAAACCAAGACAAAACCATAGAATATGTTGGCCAATCAAAATATTAGAATAAATTATATTTCTTACCAACCCATCACAAAATCCCAGGTAGAAAAAAATAAGATATTATTTAATTAACTTACCTAATAATTCAGCCAATAGAATAAGAGGGTAGGTAGAAAGAATATATTAACTATCCCAAAGTGTAAAAAGAGAAGAAATAATAATAATAATACTCATGGGCACAATCTATACAAAGCTCAATAAATATATTAAACCAAGGGCTATAAATAAATTAAAGCCAGAATAAAATATAATCAAAGGCTATATTAATATAATTAAATATCAAAGCCTAATTTATTACAAAGCAATAATAATAACAATACCATTAATTATTCCAAGAGCCAATAAATAATAAATAATAAACATCAAATGATTATGAAATCATTTACCAATATTACTTCAAATTTTATACCAACCATTTATTTATTTTATTATTACCAGCTATACATATGTGTATTTGTTTTATTATTATTATTATAAACTATATAAGTTTATTCATTTAATTTAACATTATTAAACTATATATAAATTATTTAATTAATTAATAACTAGATCAACCAATAGAATAACACTCCAAGCATAACATCAAAAATAACCCAAGAGATCACTCAACATTGAACAACAACTCACACAAGACTCACAAGGGTAATCAATCTTAAACCTAGAGTGTAGAATGGGATTTTAAATCACCTTTGTTCAACTCGCCATTGTAATAAGACACACTTAGACTTGTGAAGCCAGGTGGAATCGATGTTTGGTACCTACAAATCCTTCCTCCGCAAAGCCACTATACAACATATACAATATATAATAACAGGAAAGTGATAGAGAATCGCAATGGCACATCTTTCTCACAATGAGTGATGTGACATCGTCCCTATCATGAAGAAACTCACACAATCAAGCAATATCATTATAAATATCACATCATGAAATATGGTTATTATATCATAAAATGTCATCAAATCATCATAAGAGAGTATCAACACACATAGAAAGAGATACATATAAGTCATCAAATGAGCACCTATCATCATAATAACCCATATAATAATCCATAATGTCATCATCCTCACGAAATAGTAATGTCAAATGCAATATAACATGTCTAAAATCCATGATAAAGAATCTAAACCACAAGAAAATCCACAATAGTCTAATCTAAGCTTCACAAAATGGTCTATGCTATGACAAAATAGTCTATCAAAACACAAAAGGTAAAGGTAAATTAGGGAGGGATACTACATCTCTCGCAACTAGAAAGAAAAATCTCTCCCTTAGATTAAATTCATAGCTCTAAATAACTCACTAACTACTCCAACTGAGTAGCAACATCAACTCATCAACCTGGATAAAGAGAAAAGACTATAAAGTCCACCGGATTGATGTAGCTCAATGCACCTAGTTCTCATTAGGAGGGGAATATTAGAGTATTTGGGTATTTACTTGATTAATTAAACAATATTTGTTTAATTATTTAAGTTCCCTTTATCTCTTTTACACTTAAGCTAACTTTAGGTGCATAATAATTAATTCTTTTATTAATTATTATGTGCAAGCCTAGGGTTTTCCCTTTTAGGGTTTCTTAACCTATTAAAGGTTGAGTTCTTTCTTTTCATTGTAAGAAGGATTATTTTTGATAACACAGTTTTGGAGATTATTGAGCTCTCATCTTTTGGAGCATATTTTTCCTGTGTTTTTGTTCCTTCTGTGATTTGCTTCCTTGCTTCTCCTTGTAACAGGTTTTTCAGCTTGCAGAGATCATTTGGACTCCTTTGGTGTTTTATTTTCTCAACTCGTACATGTTATCAAAGCTTCAGATCTGCAACTACCTGTTCCTGTTTTGAGAATTTTTGTATTGGAAGCAGATCTGGGGTTTCAAAAAAATTTAATGTACCTAGGGTTTTTTTTTTCTGAGCACTTTGGGCCTAAACAAACCTCACCATCATGCTCAGAAGGCCTAAAAATCTCTATAGTCATATAAAATTTGACCTATTTTGGTTCTTGAGCCTCTGGGAGTATTTTTTTCTCAGATCAAGGTCGTACGACCCTGGCATGCAAATCGAGAAAAAAATTTCAAAAAAAAATTATTTTTGCCTTTTTTATGGCATGCGGGCCGGATTTTGATTTTTTATCAAAAAAAATTTTAAAAAATCAAACAGCAAAATAAAAAAGCAAGGGTTTTATAAAAAAAAAAAACTTTTGTTTTTGGAAAGTTTTCGGGGATTGTGCTTTTCGCAGGGTACCGGGCTGACAGTCCGGCCATCGTATGACGATCGGACCTATCAATCTAGCCACCTACCGACCCTAGCTCACTAGCCCCAATGACCTCCAGCCTCAGCGGCCCAGCTCTCTCCGGCCCCTGCGGCACCACCGGCACCTCCTGGCCCCGTCGCCGTCGCTGTAGCCCCTGGCCCTTGCCACCACTCTGGCCACCTGCTACACCTCCCTGCCGCCAACCTCCCTATGGCCCTATAGCTCCACTACCACCCGACCATTTTCACCGCCGTTGCCAACCTTCTTGCGGCCGTGTAGCTCCACTGCTGCCCGGCCATTTCCGCCACCACCGCCGGCCCCTGCAGCCACCTCGAAAAACCCACCTCCCTCACGTAGCCACCTTGGTCACCACCCAGCCACCCCACCGACTGCTCAAGCTCCACCTCCCAGCCACCGAAGCACCACTCGATCGCCACCAAAGCACCACCCACTAGCCACTGGAGCACCGCCCGGCCACCAGACTACCTTTTTTGCCTCTTTCAGGGGGGATTTGGTTTTTAGGCCTTATCTTGGGCATATGAAGTTTTTTCTTCAAAAAAGAATAGGTGTCGGAAAGCTAGTTTGGAGACAGACCTTGTCATGTTGGTAATTGTTTCCAATTTTTCTATTTGACTATATTTTTTTCCAGTCAAAGTGGGTTCTTGTTTTTGTCCTTCAGGAGCCATAGAATGAGCATCCGACCTCCGTTTTTTGAAAAGTTTATATTTTTGAAAAGCATGTGCTGTGTACTTTCCAGCCATCTAATTTTTATTTCTAGATTCTACTCTAGGAATGTTTTATTCAATTTTTTTCTTTTCAGCACTCTGGTGGATATCTTGGTTGTTTCAGGTCCTGGGATCTCTTCTCTAAGTAGGATGTCTCTATTTTGGTTCTCATTTCTATTTCTAGTCTTCTTATCATTGTCGCATTGTATATATGCAAATGCACTAAGATAAAGTGCCATCATGCATTGTTTACTTGGGATCTCGCACATCATGTGCCTTGTTGTACATGCACTCCTTACAAAGTGTCATGAGCGGGTTGATATTTGCCTATTGTTTTCCATCTTCCTTTGTCCAATGAGTGTTCCTTCCATGACATTCGCCTCATGATGTGTGTCAAGTGAGTGTTCCTTCCATGACACCATGTAGTTTTCTCAGCACGTTTGATGTTCCTGGTTCTTCATCATGCAATTCTTCTTGGCTATTCTTTTCAGTGTTCTTGTCCCTCTCCCTCTTCAGCATTATGGGGAGGTTAGTCCTGTTGGTTCTAATACTTCCATGGTTCAATTGATCAGCTCTTCAGGATTTGGTTTTTCATGCCATCTGTATCCTCGATTGCAGTTGTTTGCCTAGTTTGCCTTCTGATTCGAGTAGTGTCATTTGAGGGCACTCATACAGATTATAGTCTTCTCTACCTAGTCATGTTCTATTTCAGTGGAGGTTCTTCAAATCAGCAGTTTCTCAGAGATAGTGTTTGCATCTATTTCATGCTTCAGTGGTGTTCTTTTCCATCTCTTTTTGGAGTAGAGTTTTGTTCCCACGTGGTTTTCTCTATTTCTCCAGTTCATAGAGATTTCATTGTATTTGGGTACCTAATTAGGCCTTGTTGTTGGGACCCATCTTTATTGCTTTCATTAGCTATTCTAGGTTTTAGCTTCTCCCTAAGTCTAGCTTAAGGGGGGGTGTTAGAGTATTCGGGTATTTACTTGATTAATTAAATAATATTTGTTTAATTATTTAAGTTCTCTTTGTCTCTTTTACACTTAAGCTAACTTTAGGTGCATAATAATTAATTCTTTTATTAATTATTATGTGTAAGCCTAGGGTTTTCCCTTTTAGGGTTTCTTGACCTATTAAAGGTTGAATTCTTTCTTTTCATTGTAAGAAGGATTATTTTTGACAATACATTTTTGGAGATTATTGAGCTCTCATCTTTTGGAGCATATTTTTCTTGTGTTTTTGTTCCTTCTGTGATTTGCTTCCTTGCTTCTCCTTGTAACAGGTTTTTCATCTTGTAGTGATCATTTGGGCTCCTTTGGTGTTGTATTTTCTCAACTCCTATAGGGAAGAGACCCCTAATTTGTCTCTTAAATACTAAAATGTATTTGCATGCAAAGGCTTGGTGAAAATATCTCCAATCTGATCATTTGTAGATACATACTATTAGCAAAAATAATAAAGGAAAATTGAGAGGGGGGGGGGTTAATCAATTTTCACCAGATCTACAAACTTAATCACAAATATAGATCTGATAAACTGCATCAATAAAAAAGATAGGTAAATTGATAACACAAGACACAACACCAATATTTGACATGGAAAACCCAGTTAAGGGAAAAACAACGGTGGGAACCTACCCACAATATGATGATACTCTATAGTAGTATTTATAAATATTACAATGCGGAATGCACATACATTCAAGAACACTGCCTAGAGATCACTCCTCAAAAGATAATGACCCGAAAGGCTACAACCCTCAAGGAAGTCTCACTAACTTACAACAAGATATTGACTACAATTTGGAAGGAATGAACTGCAATAATAGCATCTCCAAATGCCTAGTGACTATTTTGGTTAAGAATAATTGTCTGCTCTGCAACACAAATCTATGCTCAATACATCACATTGAAAGATGAATCCTTATTCACACATATACTCTCTAATAATGTAGACACAACCCTGACACATAAGTTGTAAGACAATATCACCTATTTATACAATTCATTAACCTTGACAACAATGTCAGTTAAACCCTCAACTCACAATTACAAATTTACATCACATGATACAAGGATCAACCATCGGACCATTATAATGATATACATGACATAACATGGACCTAATTAAAATTTCCAAGTTCTCATTTCCACCGGTAATCACGCCAAGATTAACCACAACATGCTACACCACCAAAAATACTGGATAACATGAAAAACATTATCGGATCAACAAAATAACTAACATCTCACACAATGATCAATGTAGATCATAAAAAAAAATAGGAAAAAAATAGGAAACACCAATAAGAATGTTAGAATCATTAGCAATAGCGGCACCAACACCATTTATCAAATCTTCATCTGTCGACACTTGAAACTCAAGAACACTCAAATAGTAGCAACTGCTAGGAAGAAAGATAACTTGCAGAGCACCAAATAATGAACCATTTGTAATGTAGATACACAAGACCATCCCAAACACTCTCCCAAAGACTTATCTCAAGATCTGATAATGCCGGAAGATATCAGAGGAAATACTGAACTCTGCAAAGCACTGATCATAAAAAACAAACTTCAAACCCGATCATATGCTATGATCAATTAAGCTTCCCATATCACCAAAACCAATACAGAAGAATATAATGATACTAGAAGTATTCCATACACCAAACCAAAATCCCAACAAACCAATCTGCAAGCACCAAAGCAATAAATCATAGAAATATGTTGACATCAATGACAACAACATATCCTAGTAGCAGCAATGTCTAACAATCTCCCCCTTTGGCATTAATGGCAACATATTAATGTGAAAAACAATCAATGCAAAGAAATAAAAATATCTCTAGTAGACTCCCCCTAAGATCAAGCACATAAAATAGTTTTTCACATTCTTGTCTCCCCCTTTGACAACAATGCCAAATTCCAAAGATCTCAAGATAGAAAACCAAACTCTTCCCCTTAGATAAACAAGTCATGATTCTCTCACCCATAAATAGATAACCAATCCAGCAAACTACTCTGCCAAAGGAGTAGCACCAACTCATCAACTCAGTTAAATAAAAAAGACTATGAAGTTCACGGATTGATGCAACTCAATGCATCTAGTTCTCATCAGGAGGAGTGGATACCCCTAACTTGTCCCTCAAATAGACAAATGTATCTGCAGGCAAAGGCTTAGTGAAAATATTAGCAATTTGTTCCTTTGTAGACACATATTCCATCTTCACTTCCTGTCCATTGACTATTTCTCTCAATTAATGATATTTGATTGACACATATTTAGTTTTTAATGTTGCACCAGATTCTTTGACATGTTAATAGCACTAGAAATATCATAGTATATGACGTTAGGCTCATCATAGATAACTCTGATATGCTTTAACATTTCCTTCATCTAAACTACTTGAGTGCAGCTACCAGCAACATCAATGTACTCAGCTTCAGCAGTAGATAAGGACACTGAATTTTGTTTCTTACTACCCATGAAACCAATTTATTACCTAAAATGAAAGCACCACTAGAAGTACTCTTCCAGTCATCAACATCACCATCCCAAACAACATCAGTATAAGAACATAACATGAAATCATCATTTGTCGGATACCACAAACCATAATCCACAATTCCCTTCAAATATTTAAATATTCTCTTTACAAAAGTGACATAACTCTCTTTCGGATCAACTTGATATCTAGCAACCATGCACACAACATCATAATGTCTAGCTTAATCCGAGTAAGATATATTAGTCTACCAACCATAGATATGTACAAATTCTAATTATCTTTCGAAGATTCATCATTCTTAGACAATTTGTAGTTAGTCACCATAGGAGTTCCAACCGATTTGGAGTCATCTAACCCAAACTTCTTCAGTATTTCCTTCACATATTTAGTTTGAGATATAAAAAATATCTTTTCTAGTCTATGAAATCTACAAACCTAAAAAAAATTTCATCTCTCCTATCATAGACATCTCAAATTATTTTTTCATATCATCGACAAACTTCATGCTCAAGTCATCATCTCCTCCAAAGATAATATCATCAACAAAAACTTCAACAATCAAGATGTTATCATTCTCAATCTTAAAATGTAGATTACTGCCAGCAGTCCCTTTATTAAAACCTTGTTTTAGCAAATACTTATGCAATCTAGCATACCGGAATCTAGGGGCTTGTTTCAATCCATAAAGAGATTTCTTTGGTTTACATACCATGTCTCCATCATAAAATAATGAAAATCCATCAGGTTTCTCAATGTATACTTCTTTCTCAAGATCACCATTCAGAAAAGTTGACTTGACATCCATCTGATACACTTTGAAATCCTTATAAGAAGCATATGCAAGCAATAGTCTAATAGCTTCAAGTCTAGCTACCGGAGAAAAAGTCTCCTCATAATCAATCCCTTCTTTCTGTGAATATCCTTTGCATACCAATTTTGTTTTATTTATGATAAATTCACCAACTTCATTCAATTTATTCTTGAATACCCATTAAGTACCAATCACATTCTTATCTTTAGGTCTAGGCACAAGCTCCGATGTGTTATTCTTTTTTAATCTGATTTAACTCTTCTTCCATAGCTCTCATCCAATTTTCATCTTTGCAAGCCTCAACAACATCTTTAGGTTTAACTTTAGAAATCAAACATACCTCTTCAACAGCTAGCCTTCTTCTTGTCATCACACCTTTAATTTTATCTCCAATAACCTGATTTTCTAAATGATTCAATCTTACATACCTCAGAGTCTTCTGATTGTTCTGATTTTCAAGTTCCCACATCTCTCTAGCAGTAGCAGCAACATCCAGATTAACTGTCTCTACCAGACTATTCTGCTAAATAATTCTTCAGTCTGAATAAGATTTAGAACAATGTGTTGACCATCATCATCTTTGTAGGCTCTAATTTATTTTCCAAGGTTAGCATCCACCTTCACATATGCACTTTCCACTATTTTTCTTAGTCTCTTATTGTAGCACTGGTAGACTTTTCTCTTTGTTGAATATCCTAAGAAAATTCCTTCATCACTTCTTGCATCAAACTTTCTTATGTCATCATTATAACATTTGCTACCAAATATTCTAAAATATCTCACTATAGGAACATGACCAAACCATAGCTCATAAGGAGTCTTACTGATATCACTTTTAATATGAACTTTGTTGAATGTGTAAACAATAGTGATAATAGCTTCTCTCCAATAGATCTTCAGAACATTCCCTTCTATCAGCATAGTCCTTGCAGCATCCAAAATAGTCATGTTCTTCCTTTAAATAAGTCAATTTTGCTGAGGGGTTCTAGGAGCAGATAATTGTCTTCTAGTCCCATTCTTCTCATAGAATGAATCAAACTCACTATAACAAAATTATCCTCCCCTGTCAAATCATATACATTTCACCTTCAATCTCGACTCAATCTCAACCTTTTCTTTGAATATCTTGAACTTGTCTGATGCTTCAGATTTCTCCTTCAAAAAGACAACCCACATCATCCTAAAATAATCAATTAGAAACATGAAATATATGTCTCCCTACACACTTATAACATTTGTAGGTCCACATAGGTTAGTATGCACAAGATCTAGCAATCCATCAAATATTTATTGCTTTCTCTTGAAATAAATTCTTGTTTTCTTACCCAATTGATATTCCTTACATATCAAATTAGCATGCTTAAAAAATCCTATGCAGATCTCTAATAGCTTGTGTAGAACTGATCTTTATCATTGAATCAAAGTTAACATGACACATTCTCCTATGCCACAACCAACTTTCATCAATTTGAGCAGTCAAACAAGTTTTCTCTCTAGCATTCAAATGAAAGATATTACCTTTAGTCTTAGTTCCAGATGCAATCTCTATACGAGAGGAATTTTGGTTGTTGCATTTACCATTCTTGAATTGCAAATCATAACCTTTGTCAACCATCTGTCAAACACTTAAAATATTATCCTTCAAACCTTCTACATACAAGACATCATCAGTGTTATGCTTACCATCAAAGGAAATATAACCTCTACCGCAGATCACACAGGCTTTTTCATCTTTAAATCTCACTATTCCACCATCATACATTTCCATACACAAATTTTCTTTTATCACTAGTAATATGATGTGAACAATTGTTGTCAATTACCCATTCATCTTTTTGCTTCAACTTTAGCAGCTAAGGCTTTCTCCTCAATAGTGTATCTTGTGGAATCAATAGGTACGAGTATATCTTCTTTGATAGAAATAAATACAACTTTATCTCCTTCTAGTTCTTCATCTGTAACACCTTCATCAATAGCATAATAGTATTTCTTCTGATGCTTGTACTTCTGGTTAAACTTGTAAGGCTTATCATACTTCTCATGCTTGTCATATCTATCATTTCTATCATGCTTATCAAATTTATCATGCCTATCATATTTAGACATTCTCCCCAAGCATCTAGAAGAAGAATGTCCTATTTTATTACAAGAGAAACATTTCAAAGGCAATTTTCTATCATACTTACCAACTTCCTTAGGCAATCTCTAAGAAGTCAATGCTTCAATCTCATCAAGTTCTCTTTCTTTCTCTTCCATCTCTCTCCTTTCTCTTTCATATCGAGATATTCTACATTAATCGGGATCATACTTCTTCTTTCTGTATATAGATGCTCTAAATGTTGTCTCAGACTTTTCATGTGATTCACCAAATTCGCTTAGCTCAAATGCAACAATCATTCTAACCAACATATCTCTTCTTACTATAGTCACACTTTGGATTTCATCAATAGCACCTGCCTTATGTTTATAAGTAGGAGGCAAAGATCTCAATACCTTAGCAAAAATTTCATCTTCTTCAAGGATTCCACTGGCACATCTGATACCTAGGACAAGGTCATTCACCTTATCCATAAAGGTATTTATGCTCTCATCTTCTCCCATCTTCAGCATCTCATATTTTCCATTCAAGCTCTACAACTTAGCAACTTTCACTTGTTTATCTCCTCATATAGGGTCTCAAACTTCTCCCAGACCTCATGTGCGGTTTGAATTCCCATTACATTAGTAATCTCTGAATTGGTCAGGGCACTCAATAATGCTTCCTTTGCTCTAATATTATGTTGAACTTCCTTGATCTCATTAATAGTAACCGGTCCATTTGAAGGAGCAGAATAGGCATTTTTTTTAATTTTCTAGTAATCTTCTCCAAGAGATCTCAAGTGTACTTCCATCTAGTTCTTCCATATAGCATAGTTACTTCCATCAAATCTCGGACTCTCATTATTAAAGATAACACCTCAAGTTCTAGTAGCCATCCCAGATCTCCCCAAGAGGTTAAGCTTCTTCCTCTAGAATCTAGATCTGATACAATAATGAAGGAAAAATGAGAGGGGGGTGGGGTGAATTAGTTTTCACCAGATCTAAAAACTCAATCACAAATACAAATATGATAAACTGTAGCAATAACAAACATAGGAAACTTGATAACACAACACAAAACAACAAGATTTGATGTGGAAAACCTAGTTAAGGGAAAACCGTGGTGGGAACATACCCACAATATGATGATACTTTGCATTAGTATGTGTAAATATTACAATGGGGAATTCACATACATTCAGGAACACTGCCTAGAGCTTACTTCTTAAAAGATAATGACTCAGAAGGATACAACCCTCAGGGAAGTCTCACTGACTTACAACAAGATTCAGAATACAATCCAGAAGGAATGAACTACAATAATAGCATCTCCAAATGCCTGATGACAGTTCCGTTAAGTACAATTGTCTGCTCTACAACACCAATCTTTTCTCAATACATCACACTGAAAGATGAATCTGTATTCGCACATATACAAATCTTTGATAATGTAGACACAACCTCAACACATAAGTTGTATGACAATATCACCTATTTATACAATTCATTAACCTTGACAATAAGGTTGGCTAAACCCTCAACCCACAATTATAAAATTACATCACATGATACAAGTACAAACTACCAGATCAATATAATTATATACATGACATAATATGGACCTAATTCAAATTTCTAAATGCTCATATCCATCAGTAATCATGCCAAGATCAAACACAACATGCTACACCACCAGAAATACTGCATAACATGAAAAACATCACCAGATCAGCAAAATCACCAACAAATCGCACAACAATCAATGTAGATTATAAAAAAAAAAAGGAAACAATTAGGAAACACCAAAAAGCATGTTAGAATCATCAGTTACAGCTGCACCAAAACCACTTATCAAATCTTCATTTGTCAATGTCTAAAACTCAAGAACACTCAAACAACAACAACTATCACGAAGAAAGATAACTTGTGGAGCACCAAATCATGAACCATTTGTAATGAAAATATGAAAGACCATCCTAAAAAATATCCCCAAGACTTATCTCAATATCTAATCACACTGGAATATACCAGAGGAAATACCGAACTCTGCAAAGCACTGATCAGAAAAAACAAACTTCAAACCAGATCATATGCTATGATCAATTAAGCTTCTCAAATCACCAAAACCAATTCAAAAGAATATATTGATACTATAAGTACTCCATATACCAGACCAAAAATCCCAAAAGACCAATCTACAAGCACCAGAGCAATAAATCATAGGATTATGTTGACATCAATGATAACAACATATCCTAGCGGGAGCAATGTCCAACACATACTCTAGTTTTACTTCTTCATCTCAATTAAGCTTTCTGTATCACCAAAACCAATACAAAAGAATATAATGATACTAGAAGTACTCCATACACCAAACCAAAATCCCAACAAACCAATCTACAAGCACCTGAGCAATAAATCATGGGAATATATTGACATCAATGACAACAACATATCTTAACAACATTAAATATCCAACACATATTGTTGTTTTACTTCTTCATCACTTTCTCCCTCAAGAAATGATACTTAATTAATATATGCTTAGTTTTGAATGCAGTATTAGATTCTTTGAAATATTAATAACACTTGAATTGTCACAATAAATAACAGTAGGCTCATCATACATAACTCTAATGTCTTTCACATCTATTTCATCCAAACCACCTAAGTATAATTTGTAGCAGTAGTAATGTATTTAGGTTCAGTATTAGATAAAGATATCACATCTTGTTTCTTTCTTGTCAATGACACCAACTTCTTCCCCCAAAAGAAAGCTCCACCTGTAGTGCTCTTTCAGTCATCTACATCACATGCCTAATCAACATCAGTATAGGAACAAAGCATAAAATCATCATTCTTCTGATACCATAGCCCATAATCAGCAATTCTCTTCAAGTAACTAAAAATTCATTTAACAATAGTAGCGTGAGTCTCTTTAGGATTATCTTTAAATCTGGCACAAAGAAACATTGCATGCATAGTATTTGGTCTAGTTTGAGTCAGGTACAATAGTCCACCAGCCATAGATCTATACAAGGTCTAATTTATTTTCTTAGATTCGTCATTTTTTAGATAACTTGCATCTAGTCACCATAGGAGTTCCAACAGGTTTAGTATCAGTTAACCCAAATTTCTTCAACAATTCCTTCACATACTTAGATTGAGAAATGAAAATACTATTACCGGTCTAAGTAATCTACAATCTTAAGAAGGTTGGCATCTTACCTATCATAGACATCACAAATTTGTTTTGCATATCATCAACAAACTTCATACTTAAATCATCATATCCTCCAAAAATAAAGTCATCCACAAATACTTCAACAATAAAATTGTTATGAATCTCAACCTTAAAGTATAAGTTACTATCAACAGTACCTTTATAAAATCCCAACTTCATCAAATACTTATTTAATCTTGCGTACCAGGCTCTAGGGGCTTGCTTTAGTCCATACAATGCTTTCTTCAATCTGCATACCATGTCTCCTTCATCTGATAAAGAAAATCCTTTTGGTTGCTCACTGTAGACTTCCTTCTCAAGATCACCATTCAAAAAGGTTGAATTGACATCCATATGATAAACCTTGTAATTTTTATAAGAAGCAAATGCAAGCAACAATCTAAAAACTTCAATTCTAGCAACAGGAGAAAAAGTTTATTCATAATCAATACCTTCCATCTGAGAGCATCCCTTACATACCAACCTAGATTTATTTCTTACCACTTCACCAACTTCATTCAATTTATTCTAGAACACCCATTTAGTCCCAATTATATTTTTGTCTTTAGGTCTCAGAACAAGCTCCCAAGTATTATTCTTTTCAATCTGATTCAACTCCTCCTCCATATCTTTTATCCAATCATCATCCTTACATGCTTCAGCAGCATCTTTAGGATCAATCTTAGAAATTAGACATATTTCTTTAGTAGCAAGTCTTCTCCTAGTGATCACACCCTTGTTCTTCTCACCAAGAATATGATTATCAGTGTGATTCAAATTTATATACCTCAGAGTCTTTGAACTATTCTAGTTCTTAGGCTCTTCTAGTCCTTCATTGGCAGCAACAATATCTAGATTAATTGTCTCTACCAGATTAATCTACTTCAGGATCTCAGTTTGTGTAGGTTAAGAGACAATAACCCAATCATCAATCTCATATCCTCATGCTCTGATCTTCTTACCAAAACATTCATCAAATTTTACATTTTCACTCTCAACAATATTCTTTAGTCTCTTATTATAGCACTTAGGGCCTTGCAATTAGTAGAATATCCCAAGAAGATTATTTTTATATGCACCTAGTTGAATGTGTAAACAACAACAATCATAGATTTCTTCCAAAATATTTTCACAATATTTCCTTCAATCATCATCATTCTAGTAGTATCCAAGATTTTTTTTTCTTCCTTTCAATAGATCCATTCTCCATAGGGGTTCTAAAAGCAGATAATTGTCTTCTAATTAAATTCCTCTCATAGAATGTATCACACTCACCGGATGTGAATTATCCTCCTTTGTCAGATCTCATACACTTCAGCTTCAACCCTGTCTCAGTCTCCACCTTTTCTTTGCAAATCTTGAATTTCTCTAATGCTTTTGATTTCTCCCTTAGAAAATTCACCCACATCATTCTAGAGTAATCATCAATCAACAACACGAAATAGCTATCACCTTGCATGTTTCTCACTCTAGTAGGACCACCCAAGTCAGTATGCATAAGATCTAATAGTCCATTAGATGTACACCATTTTCTTTTAAATGATGTTCTCATTTTCTTTCCCAATTGACATTCTTTAATTATCGGATTAGAGGGCTTCACAATCTTAGTTAAGTCTCTAACATCTTGAGTAGAAATTATTCTTATCATATAGTCAAAGTTAACATGACACATCCTCCTATGCCACAACCAACTTTCATCTATCTGAGCAATCAAACAACTTTTCTCATTAGCATTCAAGTGAAAGATATTACCTTTAGTTTTAGTCCCCGTTGTAATGTTTACACCAGAGGCATTCAAAATCTTGCATTTACCATTCTTGAATTGCAAATATATCCTTTGTCAAACATCTATCTATTGGCAATTTAACACTAAGTTGTCATTGATGTCAACTGACATGATGAATACTCACATAAGGGTGAGAATAAATAATGAAGGCCTACCGGTGGTCTCACACCATTGGAAGTGAAGATGTGTTATCGGTATAGGGTGCTCTACCGGTTTACAGAAGAAGAAATCTCTATCGGCAAAGAGTTGTACCGGTATGTATTTTCCAAACCAACTATATGTTGGTGGGCCATGTCTTGATCATTGTGACGCCATGTGAAGCAGAGGTGGTAAACATGTTGTGGTTGGTGAAGCCTCATCAACAGGGTTGATGAAACAGATAATCACCATTAATGGAGGAGCCACAAATCATGGGATTGTATCTGACTGATTGTGGCTCAAGGAAGAAGGAATGACAGAGGAAGATCAAAGAGTAGTTGGCACCTAAATCAATGCAAGGGAAATTTGATTCAGGAATTCCTTGAAAAGAAAACTTATGAAGCACTTTATGTGTCGACTGATTTTGTGATAGAAGATATGATTCAAGATTTCCATTTCTAGAAAATGTGCATTGGATAATCGAAACTATGTGCAGGTGCATCCTTCTAGGATAGTTGATCAATTTGAGATAGGTAGGATTTGATCTCATGAAGATTCTGTCAAAAAGAGGAAACCCTAACTGCTCAAGTTTTTGAATTATATTCTGGCGGAAAATCACCATATAAGAAATGAGAACTCAAAACAAAGAATTGAAGCTGCAAAAGAGGAGAAGTGTAGAGAGAGTAAGCAAAGAAAAGAATTGTGAGCCTTAGAAATAATTCTAAGAAAGTTTCAGTGTGCATGATCAAGCATACCGATGAGAGGTTTCTACCTGCAGTTTTATAGTCTTGCACTTGAGCCTAACCAGTAAGGTGTGGTAGAGAAGGTAGCATCCTAGTATGATCTAGTGTATTGAGATATTGTGTGTGAGAGGGAGAGAAAGATTGCATAGGTTGAGAAACAGAGATGGTAATTCCACAACCAGGAGTGTGAGTTTCAGTGGAGAAGAAAAGGCTATCAACCAGTAGAGTGTTATTTGATCAAAGAGTTGCAGAATTCATTTGCAAAAAGAATCCTTAATTGTATTCAAATAGTATTTCAATATACATCACCAAGTTGAAGCTTGGTGTAGGGGTTAGTGCTCCTTGGGTTGGTGCTCCTTGGGTTGATGTCCAAAATATTTATGTCAGTGTTTTACTTGTGAGGCTGGATTGTAGCAGTAGTCTCCAATAGCTTTTCTCACCAAGTTTTTTCCCATCTTGGGTTTTCCTCATAAATTTGGTGTTGTGAGTTACTTGTGTGTGAATGATCTCTTTCTCTTTCTCTCTTGTATTAACAGTATGATTGTTTAGTGGTTAAGTGATTAACTGATATTCTAAAGTTAGATCAGACAAAAAAAATCTTAGGAACCACTGATTCACCCCCCTCTTAGTGGTATTCTGTGTTCAACAATTGGTATCAGAGCTAAGTTCATGGTTATATTTAAACCTTGGGTTGATTCTAGACTTTGAACACAATGGCAAGAAGTGGGTCTACTTCCTCAAAAGCCTCCATGTTTGATGGATGCAAATATGCCTTCTGGAGCAGAAGAATGGAGACCTATATTTCATCTCTTTGGTTTTGATGTGTGGATGTCGGTCAAGAATGGGTATGTCGTTCCTAATGCTCCTCCCTTTGATCCAGATGCAAAACAAGAGTATGAGAATAATGCAAAGGAAAAACATGCTATCTTGAGTGGACTGTCCGATAATGAATTTGTCAAAGTCATGCATTGTATTTCAGCAAAGGAGACATGGGACAAATTGCAAAGGTTGTTTGAGGGAGATGCAAAAGTCAAAGAAGCCAAGCTACAAACACTAAGGGGCCAACTTGAAAGCATCAAAATGAAAGATGGTGAAAATATTGCAGACTATCTTCACAGATTTTATGAAACTGTGAATACCATTAGAGGACTTGGAGAAGAGATTACGAATGAGATTCTTGTCAAGAAGATACTTAGATATCTCACTCTCACATATGATACTAAGGTGTCATCCATAGAAGAAGCCAAGGATCTGAAGACTTTTACAATGGATGAGCTATTTGGTTCCCTGACAGCCTATGAGATGAGAACAACCGGTGATAGTTCCTCAAGGAAAGAAGTAGCATTTAACATCACTAAAAAGGGAAAAGAAGTGGTTACTCATAAAGAATCCAATGAAGACTCTGATGTAAAAGTAGAAAAAATTGTCAGGAAGCTCAAAAGAGGATCCAGCTGGTACAAAGGAAAACTACCACTTAAATGCTTCAACTGTGGGAAACTAGGACACTTTACTACAAATTGTCCTCACAAATAAACTGATGGAGATGAGTCAAGAGAATTTAGAAGATCTATCAGTAAAGATAGAGAAAGGAATGACTACCGACAGGGAAGGAGAGGCTACTAGAACCAGAATAGCTTATATATCATTAAAGATGACACAATAGATGATGACCATGAGAATGACAGAAAAGTCAATCTTTTCATGGCACTTGACAAACCAGCTGATGAAGATGAGGAAGAAGAGGATATTGAGACTGAAGTGGATTTGGAGAGCAAACTTATCAGTGTGCTTGAAGAATTGAGCAAAACAAGAAGAGAACTCAAGAGGGTTAAGATTTTTGCAGTAGATGAACAAGATCTTTTGAAGCAATCTCTGGAAGAGTCCGGTCAAGTCATATCTGACTTGAAACTATAGCTAAAAGAAACTAAGAGGATTAGTGAAGCTACAACCTTTGATTTGACAAAGAGAGAAAAGGAGCATCAAGAGCTGGAAGCAAAAATAATAAAGCTTAGAAAGGAGCTTGAAGAAAGAAAGAAATAAATAAAAATAAGGAGAAAGTATGAAGAAAGCACTGAGGCCTTAGATAAGATGTTGAGCAAACAAAAGAAATCCAAAGACACCTGTGGCTTAGGTTTTGAAGAAGGTCAAAGTTCAACACACAAAGATAAATCAGACAAATAAATAATGTTCACCTCTTCAACTGAAGGTGAAGGAAAGAAGACATTCACTGTAGGCAAGGATACCGACAAAAAGACATATGCAGATGCTGTTGGAAATCGTCACTCAAACTGGTATGCAGAAATGAACCAGAGGGCACACTTCTTGCACCAAAATGCAAACCCAAGGAGAAATGCTAGAATTGATCGTGAAGGATTCACCAGATTTAACAACATGAAGGGAAAACCCTCCATTCAGGACTAAGATAGATTAAATAGTATATTTTCAACTTTCATGGTTACTGTTACCGGTGTAATAAATTTGGACATAAAATAGCTAACTGTAGATTAAACAATAAGCCTTCTATGAATTATAAAAGTAGAAACCCATTTAATACACTCTAGGATATGAATGTTGTCTGCTATCAGTGCAATGGATATGGTAATAAGAGTTTTGATTGTAGGAAGAATAAACCTGCACCCTACAATAATTTTAAGGACGTTCCCTTTAATGAAAATGTAAAATGCTATAACTGTCAAGAATTTGGAGACATGGAAAAGTTATGCAAAAACAAGAAGATCAAGAAAATGAAGGCAAATCTAGATGAACGACCGGTAACTGAACCTGAGCTCAATATAGTAGTAGACAAGAAGAAGGAAATCAAACCAGTTTGGGTTGAGAAGGAAAATGAACAGGTAGAATCAAGTCTCTTAGTATAGACAACCTTGCATGCTGAAAGGAAAAACCTATGGGTGGTAGATAGTGGTTGTTCAAACCATATGACTGGTGACAAAAAGAAATTCATCAAACTTGAAGACTAGAATGGTGGATCAGTAAGGTTTGGAGACAATTAGTCCATCAAAATAAAGGGAAAAGGAACTCTAAGCATTGATGGAAAACTGAAGGCACATGATGTATATTATGTGGAAGGCCTCAAGCATGATCTGGTGAGTGTGAGTCAGATGTGTGACAAAGGTTAAAATTTCATCTTTGACTCAACCGGTTGCTAGATAAAGAAAGATAGTACCGATAAAGTAATGGTAGAAGGAAAGAGGATTGATGGAAATGTTTATAATCTGAAGAAATTCTATGAGGTCCAATGTATGTTAGGACAAGTAGATGAAATTTTGCTATTGCACAAAATATTAGGACACATAAATTTTGATAACTTAGTTGCAATAAGCAAAAAGTGGTGTGTGAGGAATATTCCACCCATCATCAAACTGATAAACATATTTTGTGATGAATGTGTAAAAGGTAAGCAAACAAAAGTGATTTTAGGACAAAGGAGCACAACACCTCAGGACCACTTGAAATTGTGCATACAGATCTATATGTTGTCCAACTCAAACAAGAGAACTTGTCGGTGAAAGATACTTTATGCTCTTCATTGATGAATACTCAAGGATCACATGGGTCACCTTTCTACAAGACAAATCACAAGCATTTGAATGATTCAAGATCTTTCAGAAGATGGTGGAAAAGGAAAGTGGGTACAGATTAAAATGCCTAAGATCAGACAGGGTTGGAGAGTTCACATCAAATGAATTTGAAGATTATTGTGAAAAGCATGGAATTAAAAGGCAATAGTATGCTCCTAGAACACCACAACAAAATGGTGTGGTAGAAAGGAAGAATAGGATAATCAAGGAGATGGCCAGAACCATGTTAAATGAGAGTAGTCTATTGGACACTTATTAGAAAGAAGTTGTTCATATTGCTGCATACACTTTGAACCAGATTCAATTAAGAACAAACAACAAAATGACACCTTATGAGTTATGGTATGACCGGAAGCCATCAGTCAAATACTTCAAAGTATTTTGAAGCAAGTGCTTAATCAAGAAAGATATGGTTGGTCTAGGAATATTTGACTCTAGGAGTGATGAAGGAATCTTCCTTAGTTACTCATCTAACAACAAAGCCTACAAATGCTATAAAAAATGACTAAGAAGAATCATTGAGAGTGTGCATGTAAAATTTGACAAAGATATGCACAAAGGATGTCAACCACAGGTTAACCGGTATGATGACTCTGATGATGAACATGATGAAGTTCAATCAGATACTGAACCAGAGGTAGCATCCAAAAAGGTCCCCAACTAGTATGTACAGCTGAATCACCTAGAAGAGAAAATTTTGGGAAATGTGAGTGATGGTGTACAGACTAGAAGAAGACTTGCCCAGAGTGATGAACAAGTCAACCTATGCCTCATGACTGAACTTGAACCCAAAATGTTCATTGAGGCCAACAAGAAATAAGAATAGATGGATGCTATGGAAGAAGAACTGCACCAAATTGAGAAGAACAAGACTTGGGAATTAGTTCCTAGACCTAAAGACAAGAATATCATTGGCACAAAATGGCTCTACCAAACAAGATGAATGAAGAAGGTAAGATTGTAAGGCACAAGGCTAGACTAGTATGCAAAGGTTACTCTCAAGTAGAGGGGATTGACTTTTAAGAAATATTTGCATCGGTGGCTAGATTAGAAGCAATTAGAATGTTTCTAGCTTACTCTGCCTATAGGGGCTATAAAGCATGCCAAATGGATGTAAAATCTACTTTTCTAAATGGAAATATGGAAGAAGTATACTCGGAGAAATTGGAAGGGTTTCTGCTACATGATGATGAGACATTTGTGTGTCAGTTAAAGAAGCCTATGTATTTTCTAAAGAAAGCTCTGAGAGCATGGTACTCAAGATTAGATCAGTATCTGAAGGAGCAAGGATTCAAAAAGAGAAGTGCTGACAGCAATTTGTACATAAAGAAAGATGGGAATCACATGATTAATTATGGTTGTGTATGTAGATGACATCATCTTTGGAGGCAACAAGGATACCCTCTGCAAAGAGTTTGCTGATTAGATGCAGTCAGAATTTGAGATGTCAATGCTTGGTGAATTGACTTACTTCCTTGGTTTGTAGATATTACAGCAAGATAAAGGAATCTTTATCTCTCAAATCAAGTATACAAAGGAGATGTTGAAGAAATTCCAACTAGAAGATTGTAAACCGGTAAGTACCCCCATGGTGACTGACAGCAAATTGAGCAAGAATGATGAATCACCAGTGGTGGATTAGACTCTGTATAGATCCATGATAGGTAGTCTACTGTATCTTACCGCTTCCAGACCAGATATAGTTCAGGTAGTGTGCATGGTGGCCAGATTCCAAGTTGTCCCAAAGCAATCACACATGAATGTTGTTAGTAGAATTTTTAGGTACCTACAAGGAACACTTAGCTATGGTTTGTGGTATCCTAAACAAGGATATTTTATCTTGGAAGCCAACACTGATGTTGATTGGGTAGGATGCATTGATGATAGAAAGAGCACAAGTGGTGGTGCCTTCTTTCTTGGTGAACGGTTGGTCTCTTGGCATAGCAAGAAGTATGATTCAATCTCTCTAGCCACTACTGAAGCTGAGTACATTATTGCTGCTACATGTTGCTCTTAGGATCTTTGGATGAAGCGGACTCTCAAAGATATACAAATGGACATCACTGATCCTATTCTCATTCGATGTCACAATTTGAGTGCAATCAACATAGCAAAGAATCCTATCATGCATTCTAGAACAAAGAACATTGCTATCAAATATCATTTTCTCAGAGATAAGGTTGAAGGAAAGGAGGTAAGGATGGATTATGTTCCTACTGCTGAACAAGTAGCAGACATTTTCACCAAACCATTGCCACTAAGCACTTTTGAGTATCTCCGACACAAGTTGGGAGTTGTGTCATCTGCCTAGGCAGGTTTTATGTGGCTCAGGAGGAGCTGATAGTGGTCAAAGGGGGAGTTTGGTATGAATCAAAGGAGGAGTGCACAGTACCCTTTGTCATTATGTCAAAGGGGGAAAATTGTACCGATATGGAGTATCTCACTAGAAGTTGACATCAATACCAAAGGGGGATATTGTTGGCAATTTGGCACTAAGTTATCATTGATGTCAACCAGCATGATGAATACTCACATAAGGGTGAGGATAAAGAATGAAGGCCTACCATTAGTCTTACACCATCGGAAGTAAAGATGTGTTATCGGTATAGGGTGTCATGCCCAAACTTTGGGAAAAACACAAACAACAAATTTTGTTTTTAAACACTTAATTACATGCAACCTTTGCCTAATTAGTTGTGACAACTTAACAAGTTGTTCCGAATGAATTCTTACTTGATATTAAATACTTACATAACTCCTATTATCAAGCGGAATGAATAAATTTTATAAGGGTAATAATAAATTCACTCAAAGTCCCTTTCATTTCAGTTGTGCTTATTAGTACTTAATTAGATCCATTTCTACTAAATAGACATTAATAAAATTACTTGGTTCAATATCAATTATTTAATAAATATCAAGTTTCCTCCATCTTGTTAATACATCCTTTCTTAATAATTTAATTTAAATATGGCTTCTATTAATCCAACACTAATACTATTTCATTGTATTAATATTATCTAATTGAGCAAACACAATTTAAAGTGCCAAACAACATTAAGATAATTAAATTATCTGATGAAAGTCTCCACTTGGGTTAATAAGGTTTGCAAGGCTTAGCCCATTAATTTTATTTTTGAGAAAATATTTTATGCCCCTACAATATCCTCTTAATTTAATTATTTAATTAACTATATTAAATTATTCCATTTATTTATAAAAACCATTTAGATCTCTAAAATGTAATTATATAATTTAAATCAAGTTGTTATATGTTATTTCTTCCAAACATCAACTATTTAATATTTCATATTCAATATTCACATTTCCTCTTTCTTTAAATTCAATCAATTAAACTTCTCAAATATATTTACCCAATTATGGTAATAATAATGTTCTAGAAAAATTGATTACATTTTCCATTTAACTCCAAACTAGCTTATGGAAACCCAAAAATAACTTACCAAATCCATTAAAATTCCCTAAAAGATTAAACTCTAAAGGATATTTAAAATTTAAAACATCATTTGTATATTTACAAGTCCATACGTTTTTAAAAGAACCATATATAAAATATAAATACATAATAAAAGTACTAATCTAAAAATTAGACCTTTATATGCATTTATATAATCATGAATAAAATATGAATGTACAATATAAACAATTAAACTAATGTTAGATTATACATTCCTATATTTATCTATATGTACAAATATTTATAAATATATATATATAATTGTATGGGAGGATATTTATTTATTTATTTATTTATTTTTCAACTTACATTTTTATAACAATCCCCCATTTAACCTATTTAAGATTTATTAAATAAAACCAACAACAAAACTAAACCCTATTTTTCTTTCATCTTTTTATCTTGCCCTAACCCTATTTTCGGGTTAGGGCTTTACTATGATATTCTTCTTTTTTTTTTCTTGGTGTGAGAAGTGTGTGTTTTTGTGCAGGTCATGGGAGGCGATGACCATGGCGGATTTTGGTGGAGGAATGGAGGAGCAAAGGTGTAGAGGTGGGTTGAAGGAGCATCGGGCAGGGCCTTCCCGGGCGACACTGGGTTTTTCCATAGTGGCGGCCGGGCACCACCCACTGTGGGGAAACACAGTGGCGGGCCGGGCCCTTCCACTATGGTTACCCACAATGGGAGGCCCCCTAAACCGACACTGTGGTTTCCCATAGTGGCAGCCTCCGTGTCGTCCACTGTGGGAAGCCACGGTGGTAGCCCGAGCCATCGTTGGCCCACTGTGCTTACACATAGTGGGTTTGGCCTTTTTCCCCTCGAAAACCTAGGTTTTAATTTTTATAAAAATTTTAAAAAGTTTGAAATTCTCTTTCCTTTGTTTTTTTATTTTATTTGGTTTTAAAATATATTTATTTAAATAGGGTATAAATATATATATATATATATATATATATATGTATATAATCTTTCCATGGTTGAATCCAGGGTAGTTTAATATGGATTTTTTTTTTCCTTTATAGATAAATAACGTTATATATATTTTTTTTTTAAAACAAAGAAAACTTGTAGGAAATTAATAAAATAAATGACAGAATCGCACTAGGCAAATATTTCCATTTCTTCTTTTAAATCCAGGCATAAAGCTTATAGTGCAAATACTAGATTTTAATTATATAATAAATAAAGGAGAAAAATGACAGATTTAATTAAATTTACATAGCAACTATATTAATCTGGTATTATTTAAATTTAACCTTAGAGATATGCATGTTAAATCTTTTAAACCATGATATGTATTAGGGATTAAATGTTTAGGACAAAATGCTTAATTTTTCTTTTACTAACATGCAATCTTTTCTATTTCATTCTTTTCCAATATTTCAAATACATAAGGGGGTAAAATGAACTTCTATTTTCAAAGTAACATGCATGCAACCATTAATAATTCAAGAACAGTACCAAGCTTAAGTCCAACATAAATGTTTCATTTAACATAAATATTTCATTTATGCACTAATAGCTTAACAAAAATAATGTATTTATTTTAGGCATTTTTAGATTACAATATAGTCAACAATACAAGTGGGTGAGATACCCAAACTAGTCCCTCATTTCTATTAAATGAGGACTTTAAATAAAATAAATACATTTCCTTTCAAAATAGATACAACACACAGTTTCCCTTTACATTGTTGCAACTTAAAATATAAAATATTCCATTTCCAAATCTTTTTCTACAAACAAATAAATCTAGCAACTTCTAATTGTCCTTTTCTTTTCTTCCAAACAACCTGCAAATAAATCATAGGCTATGACCATGGAGTGCTCACTTCCCAGCCTAGGCTTACTAGAAGCCACCCTCGAGCTTGGAGAACCAAGCCCTAGACAAGTTACACACATGCAAACACAATAAGCAAGGGAAAAACATACAGTAAACATATTCCCAACCAAGGCTACACTTCATCACAAAATGTGATATTTTTACATGGGTACCCTGAGGAGATTGTAAGAATAGTAGATCACAAAGCCACCTCATGGCAAAAAAAAAAATATCATAAGTTCATTAACTCCACATCCTTATACCCCCCAAAGGTATTTCATTTCATACTTTCTCCCCTTATGACCCCCAAATGCCTAAACCAGGCCATGCAACAAGGGTCACATATACTCCCCTTGAGTTCACTCTCATAATGAGAGCCTCTCACTCGAGGGTTGTCAAACTTCTACCACCCACAAGACCATCCTACTCTCCCAAGAGTAGGAGGTCTTGGTTACTCCCAAATCAAAAAAAATGCATAACAGAAGTAACAGATAGATCACATAATAATTTTCACAAAGGAAAATACAAGAAACAACTTTTACATACAAGCCATTTTTCCAACATAAACATGCAACTTAAAAGAAAAAAAAAGAAGTGGATAAACCAACCTTCAATCTGCCCAGAGGTTTGCTAGAACTAGTTTGAGGATGAGTAGCTTAAATCCACACATCTTCCTTCTACACTTAGCCAAAATTCTATCCCAAAACTGTATTCTTTCAAATTTGCATAGTCTCCAAAAATGGAGAGTGGGTGATTACCCACAAAGTCTCTCATTCTTGCCTAAGAATACCTCAGTGAGAGTTCTCATAGGTTTCTAAAACTAAAAAAGGAAAAGTAAGAAAAATATCAAAAAGTATCCCTCATCAAAAGGGAAGGTTATCTAACCTAGATGGCACCTTCTAATTTTGAATTTTCGCACATCTTAGAAAAATCACTTTTTGGGGTGACTAAACAATCACATGGAAGTAGACACATGCCTAAAAATACTCCTAACGCATAGGTATACCTTATGGTCTTTAGGAAACACCTTTAAACTACCCCTAGGAGTCCATTTGACCCCTTATAAACCCATCTGAAGTTTATTTTCGGGTCAAACTTGAGTTGACCACTCCAAAGATTCTCTACCCAAGGAAAATTTAGAAATACATTCAAATGTTTTGAAAAAGCTATAGTTGAACAACTCCCTTGAAGAGGCAAGTCAAAATTCAAGACATAAATCCACATGTGTCAAGTGACACAATAAAAAACATTACAAAATGTACACATGGAAATTGTCTCTTGTTGGATTTAAATAAATCAATAAATAACATTTAACACACATGCATCATATACTATTACAAATAAAATACGATACATATGGGGTGTTGTCTCTCCAAATAGACAACCCCTGGCTTTACGAATGTACATAGGTCTAGGTTTGGTTCTCCATAATATTTCCATGGTCACATGGATAATTTTCGTGCGCATCTCAATTACACATTAGTAATTCCAAATAACCTCATATAATATTAAACACGTGAATAAGAATACACATCGAACACTCTACATACAATTTACATTTAAACAAATTGATATATCTTATATCCAAATAAATTCACCTAAGCAATTATCATAATCTTCATAATTTTGATCCATACATAAGACATGCATCTTATTTCTATCATCATAATAAAGTCCTACAAATCCAATAATGACATACATCATCTCAAAGTTATCCTATTCTAGAATCATCTAAAGTTATGTATCCATAACACATCAAAATGTACACCTCAAGGTGAAATGATTCTGTAACCTGGTTCAATTACTTTTCTCACCAATCAATCTGTCTAACATATCCCATCTGATTGAATTATAGCATTTATTAGTAAGGTCAACCCTGGTCAACTAAGTTAACCAGAGCTTGATCAGGAGCTCTACATAGGGTGCTCTATTGGTTTACAGAAGAACAAATCTCTATCGGCAAAGAGTTGTACCGGTATGTGTTTTTTGGACCAACTATGTGTTGGTGGGCCATGTCATGATCATTGTGACACCATGTGAAACAAACGTGGCAAATATGTTGTGGTTGGTGAAGCCTCCTCGATAGGATTGATGAAATAGATAACCATCATTAATGGAGGAGCCACAAATCATGGGATTGTATCTGACTGATTGTGGCTCAAGGAAGAAGGAATGAAAGGAAGATCATAGAGTAGTTGGCACCTGAATCTATGTAAGGGAAATATGATTCAGAAAGTCCTAAAAAAGAAAACTTCTGAAGCGCTTTATGTGTCAACTGATTTCATGACAAATGATCTAATTTGAGATTGCCATTTCCAGAAAATGTGCATTGGATAATGGAAATCGTGTGTAGGTACATCCTTCTAGGATATGTGATTGATCTAAGATAGCCAGGATTAGATCTCATGAAGATTGTGTCGAAAAGAGGAAACCCTAACTGCTCAAAGTTTTGAATTGCGTTATGGCAGGAAAGCACCATATAAGAAATGAGAGCTCAAAACAAAGAATTAAAGCTGCAAAAGAGAAGTGTAGAGAGAGTAAGCAAAGAAAAGAATTGTGAGCCTTAGAAAGAATTCTAAGAAAGTTTCAGTGTGCGTGATCAAGCATACCAGTGAGATGATTCTACCAACAGTTCTATAGTCTTGTAGTTGAACCTAACTAGTAAGGTGTGGTAGAGCAGGAAACATCCTAGTATGATCGAGTGTACTAAGAGATTATGTGTGAGAGGGAGATAAAGATCATAGAGGTTGAGAAATAGAGACAGTAATTCCACATTCGAGAGTGTGAGTTTCAGTGGAGAACAAAAGACTATCAAATGACAAAGTGTTATTTGATCAAAGAGTTGGAGAATTCATTTGCAACAAGAAGCCTTAATTGTATTCAAATAGTATTTCAATATACATCACCAAGTTGAAGCTTGGTGCAGAGGTTGGTGCTCCTTGGGTTGGTGCCCAAAATCTTTATAAGTTAGTGTATTACCTGTGAGGCTAGATTGGAGCAATAGTCTCTAGCAGCTTTTCTCATCGATGTTTTTCCCATATTGGGTTTTTCTCATAAATCAGGTATTGTGAGTTCCTTGTGTGTGAATGACCTCTTTGGCTTTCTCTCTTGTATTACTAGTATGACTGTTTAGTGGTTAAGTGATTAACTGATATTCTGAAGTTAGATTAGACAAAAGAAAAGATTAGGAACCAGTGATTCACCCCCCTCTCAGTGGTATTATGTGTTCAACACTACCCAACACTTAGAAGATTATGCTTTAATCCTTCAACATTTAAGACATCATCAATTTTATTCTTATCATAAAAAGATATAGAACCTCTACCACAAATCACACAAGTTTTATCATCTCCAAATCTTACTATAACACCATCATACTTTTCCATACTCATAAATTTATTTTTGTCATCTACCATATGATGAGAACAACCACTATTGGTTACCCATTCATATTGATAAACTTATAAGGCACTGACAAGGGGTGGTTAATCAGTGATCGTAAAAACAATTCAAAACTGAATATCAATTTTACCAACTTAAAACTCAATATGCATGTAAGAGATAACACAAAATATGCAACCACCACACAAAGCATAAATGACATGACACAAGATTTTATACGTGGAAAACCCAAATGGAAAAAACCATGGTGGGAGTTAGTACCCAAAAGATCCACTATCTGTAGTATAGAGATCTGACTGGTTAAGGTCTACAACACCTAGTTAGGGGCACACCCTATTAGAAGTGTCTAAGCCCAATTAAGAGCTATACAATAAGGCATGTGAGGACTAGCCCTATTAGGAGCTACCCAAGTTATTCGGATTTGTAAACATAAGTTAATGTGTCACCTAGTTAGGAGATTTAATGATCAGGACTATTAGGATCTGATTGCACCCTGTTAGGAGTGACCTTGTAAGAGGATTTTCTTGCTGCAACTATTAGTGAGACAACAAGTACAAATGATCTCAGTATAACACCTTTTGTGTCTAATAAGATCTGCTTTAGAACATTACAACATCACATCAACTTCATCTCTCAATTCCTCTGATTATCGTACTATATGAAATACACAATTCACTCATCATCTATCACACTATCAAGCTCATGTATATATATCTTTTCATACCTCATCACACAATTAAAATCATCATAAGGTTAGCTACAACCTTGTTACAATTCCCTAGGTTTAATGCATCTAGACAATCTTGCATTGTACTCTTTAGTTATGTCGGCCATAAACATAACAAATCCAATTTTGTATCATTTTACCAATCTAAGTGATTTTCATCACTACCAGTTAAGTCTCCATCAACTAATTTATTCTATCAAACAAATCTCGTTCATCTGATCGATTCAGGATGTGTTGTCATGAGCATATCTTCATCTGGTAGTCTTCAATGCAGCTGTAAAACCACAACATCTCAGTCTTCATGATTTTCATGTACCAGTTGTCGTTAAGTAACACTATCTGTCATTTACCGATTGAAGTCCTAATTATCGGGTTCTGATGAAACTATCTCTGCTTTACTAGTTAAGTCTAGTTGATTGAACTGTAGGACTTAGATGACTTAAAGAAATTGTATACACATAAAAATGGCTATGAGCGATTAAATAAATATTTTATATTTATTTAATTATTATTCTTCTATTAAATAGTTAATTTGAAAAGATTAATTTATTTAATTCATTTTCATGTCTTTCTATTAATTAATATTTTATTAATTAATTCATCTATCCTATTCTTCTAATTAATTAAATATCTAATATTTAATTATCTTCTCCAAACAATTAAATATCTAATATTTAATAGTTATTCTCCTATCTTATAGTCTCAAATATTAAATAATTTTTAAATTATTTAAATCCCTTTCCCAACTCACCTTCCATCTCCAGTTCATCTTCCCTTTGCCAACTCATCAAACATGTGGCTAAGGAAATTAATATTTCTTAAATATTAATTCATCATTTATCTTCAACTTCTAAACTTAATAAATATTGTGTACGTACACATATTTCTTAACCTCCTTCTATATTCTCTCCAACATCCCTACATCTTAGGAAGGAATTGAGTCCACTTGTCCTCTCATGCCTAAATCTTCTCCAACCATCCCTAGATTCCCTCACTCAGCAACCCAGTCAAGGTGAGATGAGTGACACTTGTCTTGTCCTTCCCTCTTTCTCTCAACCTTCACCTTTTGCTTATAGCCATCCAAATCTATAGATCTGATCATGATCATTGATCTAAGCCACATCATCTCATCCTCTCAAGGTCTATAAAATCAAGAGCTTCAGTTGAGAGAGAGTTGGACTTCAAGAGACTTCAAGTGCATTTTCAAGCAAATCATTTGTAAAACTTATGCATCCATGAGTTTTAATCTTGAAGAAAAATAGCATAATCATTTAGCATAATCATTTTAGCATAATCATGTAGTATTGCATATCATAGTATTAGTTAACTATCAGATATCAGTCCATTCTTCATATGTCATCTTGGAAGCTATCAGTGCATTATCTGAGAGCACACCATCTGCAACCAGGAACATTGGACTTAGGAAAAAATGAGACATAAATCATGAAGGTAATATTAGTATTTTATTTCATATGTATTTCATGTAGTTTCATTGGTTGAGTTTGGATTTCTTGTAGCATTTCCATTTGTATTTTGTGAAACTAACTTGTTGCAGGTAGCATTCCGAGGATGAAATTCAAGTCGACACATTTTTGACACCCAATGTGGGGCTCATGGACCTCGCATATACCTTTCAAAATATCGTAAAAAGTAAAATTAATGCATTTGTAATGCAGATTCATGCATGTGTGAATTTTGACAGTGCTTTTGTTCATAGGTTAGTGCATTTGCATCATAGGTTAGTGCATATGACATGTAGGTTAGCACTTTGGTCTGAAAATTTGCGCATTAGCATTGTCGGTTAGAACTTTTGTCTTCTAGGTTAGAACTTTTGTCCTCTTCATTAGCGCATTTATTAAAGAAATCATGCTTTTCTATCCGCAAAGCAATGCTTTTGTAGTCTAGGTTAGTGATTTTCCTCTAAAGATTAGCACATTTGAGGAGAAAGATAGTGCATATGATAGAATAGCGCTTTTGTTTCCAACTAACAAAATTTTCTTGCAGGTCTGAATGTCCAAGAAATTAGATTTTTCAAACTACTAACATGCATGTGTAGGATGGTGTTTAAAGCAAATTTTATGTATTTCCTCATCTAGTTAATTAAAGGCCTTATTTTGGGAAGTAATATATCATGTTTTGTTCATTTAGTCTAACTAAGAGGATAAATTGACAGCATGCAACTTACATTTTTTTAGTAACTTCTCTAAAATAGTTGCACATAGAGTTTTAAAAAGGCTAAAATAAACACCATGCTTGTTGGAGCAACATCTCCAAATAGGACTTAGCCAACAATTGCTTTGAAAAGGTTAAAAAGAACACTTATATTCCATGTCTCGAAAGTCGTAGGTATATGCTCTCCCCTTAATTAGGTGACCAACAAGCCAAACACACTCTCTTATGCTTTCTTTACTTTCAAACAATTAAATCTTTTAGAGGGCCTGCCTTCCCAAGCTGCCTTAAGGGGGCCAATGAGAGGGGAATGACCTAAAGTGGAAATGGGCTAATATCGAGTCCTTCTGATCCACTATAAATAAATCATGTTTGTGATGAAAATCCCAAACAACATGTGGTGATAAGTTCATACCGACACTATGTTTCCCCATAAACCCTACAGAGCGTAACCTCTATAGGCTGGGAACCTTCTATATTTATAGAGCTGAAAGTGCCACATGTATGGCCACATGACCAAAAACCTTTACTAAAAACCGCTTTTACTAGTTGCCAAAATACTTCTAGTTGTTGGCGCAGGAGGTTGGACCTCTGAAGCGGCTCACACACATATGGTTCCTAGTAGAAATATAAAGTTTGTCATGGGGAGTTTTCATGGAAACTGGTGCTTGGCTGCCTCAAGGAAGTGAGTGCCAAGGGTGGAGCTAGTGGGGTCAAGCATCTAAATATCCTCTTTGAATAGCGTAGCCTCGGGGGAAACCCCATGTGAGATTCAACAACTATTGTCTCAGCCTGCCATAAGATTTGTACTTGTTTGTGCATTTTTTTTATTAGATAGTGTGTCTTCTATGTTTGTTACATGTTCCAAATGGTCAAAAAATAAATTAAAAAAAATTATCATCTACGCGTGAGCAAAAATCCAACAAATTGCTGAAAAAGTTTGATCAAAAGGGTAGTACAAAAGTTTTCCAAGACTTGAAACACTAGATCAAAACCAAAGTGTCAAAACATCAGTATCAAAATAATTCTTGAAGTAGGTTTGTCTCTAAACCATCATGTATTTTTAAACTAGCTCAACAACTGGGTCACTAATCCAATAGGTTATTCCCAAACAGTTCTATAAACATCAACATTCAACAAGCTATTGATTCAAATATCTTAAAGTGCAAAAAAAATCAACATCATTGTCAAGTCTCTCATCAGGATAATCAAATCCTCTATCACGAAGCTTGATCAATCTATACTAGGTTCATAATCTTGGATATATCTTTCCTATTTTGAACCTAGGTTATATAAAAATCAAAATTGCACCAACATTGGAATCAAACAAACTTGTAAATTGTCAAATGCTTATATGACTTTTAAGTATCACCTTAAGAAAAGAAAACCCAGTTATAAAGCTACTCTGAAAAGAATAAGATTCTTGTATATCAATCGCAAGATCTTATTAAAACATAGGACATTCCTACACCATTTTCGTCACTACTTACGTGGCTGTGGTATAGAGTTTGATGGTGAAATTTTGCAAAGACGTGTTTTTCAACAAAGAGACGCTTTATCACAATGAATAAACAATAGCAGTAAAATCAACAAAGCATATCTTCCTAAACCAATAATCACTTATTGACTTTGTCCTTTGGAAATTTCAACAACTTTGAAATAATCACATGCCAATTTGGACTATAACTCAATACGAACAACTTAGAAAACAACAAAAAATGGAGGAAGAAGATAATCTTGTATTCCAAACTTTTAGGTTTTACCATTGTTGATGAAGAAGCAGTCAATAGAACTATTAAAGGCCTCGAGCAAGATTTCAAATTTGATAGGCTAATGGAAAAATTGTTGGCAAAGCAAAAATAGAAATATCTCTTGATGTTGGCAAAATCTGGAGCTAAACTGCCACAAGACTTTAATATAGAAAGCTTGAAACAAGATGTGGAGGCAAGAAACACCCAAAACATAGATGATCCAAATAACGAAGATGTGAACAAAGAAATTCATGAAGAAACAAGGAAAGAAAGGGATGACACAAGAAAATAGCGTAGTGATAAAAGAACTAATGAAGAAACAAGAAGAAACTATGTGGATAATCCATTATCAAAAATTACTCAACAAATGCAAACTCTACAACAATAGATACAAGACATGCAAAATGGAACAAGCTCCAAGAAGTATTCATTAGAAGATATATGCCCATATGCTTTCGAAAAAAAATTGAATACGATACCATTTTCGCAACATTACGAGATTCCTAAATATGACAAATACGATGGAAAATATGATCCTCAGGATCACATTAGGGAGTTTTGTACTATGAGCATGGAATTTGCTCATGATGAAACTTACCTTATGCGTCTTTTTCCTAGGAGTTTAAATGGACAATCAATGGAGTGGTTTTCAAGATTACCATTCGGAATCAAATCTTTTCAAGAAATTGTGAATAGATTTATTTCACAATACTCCTACAATATAAGGAATGAGATAACGATGCTGGATCTCTGCAATGTTAAACAAAATAATGGTGAATCTTTTATGATCTTCTTACAATGATGGAAACGCATGTTTAATAGGTATCCGCGAGATGTACCTGATCAAGAAAAGATGGACATATTCATTGATTATCTTATCAGTGAAATGAATTATTGACTAAGAATGCAATGTCCTCCCTCTTTTTCCAAAATGATCAAGAATGGTCCGAAAATAGAGAACGCAATGGTAACTAAAGGAGAGATAAAACTTTACAATAATTCATACAACAACAACAACAACAATGACAAACCCAAGTTTTGGTCAAAGAATAGGAATGTCAGCAATGAAGGAAATGATGATAATAGTACTACAAAACAACAACAACTAATTTCTAATCTATCAAGTCAAATCCCAAGCAATAACAATCCAGAAAACAATAAAGCCAAGTCATTTTTCTCCAATCCTCCAAGAAAATTCACAAATATTGGAGAACCTTTGGAATCAGCTCTAAAAACTCTACTTGCCAACAAATTGATTGTTCTACCAGAAGAAAGAAGTTATGAACCACCTATCAAGCCAAATTGGTGGAATGACAATCATTTTTGCAATTACCATTGGAATAAAGGACACCTAACAAATGATTGTCAGAGATTGAAACATCTTATTCAAGATCTAATCGATAATGGAACCATCACAGTGGATAGCCATAAGACAAATGAATCACACCTGGATTTTAAAACTCCACTTCTGAATTATGACAAAGGTGAACCATCCCAATTAAAAGATGACAAAGGAAAAGCCAAAGTGAATTACACTTATACATATGATGATGTGGTAAATGTAATCATTGTTAAAGATAATCCATATTTAGAGCCAATCAATGTATTATGAGAAGCAAAGCAAAGGTTACCTTTCTAGGTATAGAAAAAGACCCAACATCCACTTCACAACAATACAATTTAGTAGAGAAATTACAAAGAACACCCACTCAAATATCAATTCTAGAACTTCTCAAAGTTTCACCTATGCATAAGGAAAGTTTGGAGAAAGCTTTAGTGGAAACAACAATTTCAAAAGATTTGGATGTAGATCAGTTCCAAAACATGGTTGGGAACCTTATAGCTCCTCATTGCTTATCATTTTTTGAAAATGATTACACATCCTTGCAACATCCTCACAATTCTCCCTTACATGTTGAAGTCACCATCAATAAAACTCATGTTAAATGTGTACTCATAGATGGAGGAGTTGGCTTAAATATTTATGCATTAAGTTTGATAAAAGCTTTGGGATATTCAGAAAATGCAGTAGACCTGAAAAAGAAAATAACCATCAAGGCTTATGATGAAGCAGAACATTCTTCTAAAGGAACTATTGTGCTACCAATAAAAATAGGACCTATGGAAAGGGATACATTGTGTTAGGTTTTAGATTTGAACCTCTCTTACAACATTCTTCTAGGTCGACCATGGATTCACAAGATGCAAGCAGTTCCTTCTACCTATCATCAATGTGTGAAATTTCCTCATGAAGGACAAGAAATCACTATAATTGCAGATTCTAGTCAATATTGCAATAATTTAAAGCCAACACAAGATACAAGAGTTCCACATAACAGAGAATCAGTATATCCTACCAAAGAAATTCAAGCAAAGTTATCAAAAATTTTTGAGGAAAAGCTCAAATTAAATGATGAAGGAATGGGAAAATATTCTTTGCATAATTTTCCACTTTCCCTTAAGTCATATGGACAGCCTACAAGTATTCAATCAAAGACATCAGAAAGATCAAAACATATGTTTAAAGAAACATTTGTTAGTACTGGAACTCTTGAAGAAGAAAATGAAGACAAAGACATTCTTGGTTGGTCATACAAGGATGAAGATAAAACTATAGCAATAGCAACAAAAGTCAATATTCCCATAAAACAATATGGCAAAGGTTATGAAATCCAAAGAAGATAAATCTGGGCTTGGATATCTAAAATCCAATAAAAGGAAACATAATCATCAACAGCAGAAGTGGAGAAAGAAATCAGTTTCTAAAGAAGAAAATTGGCAGGAAAAGCTACATCAAGTGGTCGAAATAGTAACCAATAAAATAAAGAAGCAAGAAGAATATGAAAAGAAAGAAGAGGAGATTACCATCAAAGGTAAAGGAAAATGTTGTCAACAAGTTTTGAAAATACAAACAAATGCAAAATTTGAACAAGATATTCTAGAAGCAGTAAAAATAGAGATGGCAAAAATCAGAGAACTTTTTGCACCATGCAACATTCTAGTATGGTATAGTGGAGTAATCCTAGATCAGGATTCAGAGATAGATTCAAATGAGTATGAATGGGGTCCAGATATCTTATGTACTACATCAAGTAAAGAACACAATGAAGACCAAGAAGCTATCATGAAAGAAGACTTGTCTATTACAAAACAAAAGATGGAGTTAGAAAGAAGGCAAGAAAAACTCAGAATTCAGAGTAAAGAGGCATACGCAAAAAGGAAAGGGATTTGACAAAGACAAAGAAGTAATGACACAAAAAGTACAAACAAGGATGGATTAAGAAAATGGAAATACAAGATCTTCATCAAAAGAGGAACAAGATGTATCCAGATGTGGCAAAACAATAGAAGAATTAAGAGATAGTCAAGTTGGATTGACTATTAGTCTAGAAGAAGTTGAGTTTGAAAGGAGATAAAATCTAGCAAAAAAATTCTCTTTATCATGTACACAAGTATGTCAACTCCAAAATGCAAATGAGGTCAATCAAGAAGGAATTTGCAGTATTAAAGATGTGTGCGTTGATATAATCTATTCATTTAAGGGACAAACGTCAGTTGAAGAACCACCTGAGTCTGAACTACAAAATGCTAATATTTATTTTGTTAGAACTAATTCGGAGATGCTTGAGAAAGACAATTCTCAAAAAGATTTCATCTATGATAGTACCTATTTTATGCAATTTTATGATCATTATGTCATGAACGTTTAAACACCTAATGATGATAGTGATTATGATCTACCCCTTCTTCATCCTAAACTAATTGATTGGGATAATTTAGACTGATAGTTCTAATACTAAACATTTAGTACAGATGCCAAGCTAACAAGATGAGAGGGGGGCAGGGGGTGAATCATACAAACTTAAACCTCCATGAAATCAATAGATTGAACCTTGGTAACCTTATTAGAAAAATAGTAAAGCATGCAGACTCATAAATAGATAAGATCACAAAACATATAACACTAGATTTAACGTGGAAACCCAAATAGGGAAAAACCACTGTGTGATTTTGGCCCCACTAAGAAATATACTCTTCTAGAGTATGCTCAATTAAAAGCAAATCCTATTAAAGATTACAAACACATTGCTAGATGTGACCCGGTTAAGGGATTTCCCTCAGATCTGTTAGGATCTTCACCTTGTTAGAAGTGACCTTGTTAAAGGATTTCAAACACTCAATCAGAATGTCACCTTGCTAGAGGGTTTTACAAATAAGATTGTTAAGTCCACTCGGTTAAGAGATTTTTTGTCACTTCACTAAATAACAGTAGTAAAAATATATCTGCAACTTCACATCTAAAAATACTAAAGCAGATTCTTATTTGCTCAATACAATCTGGTCATAGGACTTATCTTGTCCCTCTGCTGGGCTCTATACTCTATTAATCAAATAGGTCTTCAATCTTCTATGCTCGGTAATCACTATGTAGCATCCCTGTGCTTACATTTGCCCACATGCATTGTTTATCAACAGTTCCTTATTTATAAACAATTTGCTAACCGCTTAATCTCCTTGATCACATTTCCCATGATCAATCATAGCCATCAGATCTTCAAACTTGACCAAGTTCAATCCATCCTTCAATCTAAAAATGTTTTACCTTGCCTTGGAACTTGCATACATTTCTTGGAATTTGTGCTAAGGTATTGCGGTTCAATCTGAGCTATAGATCTTCCTATCAATATTTCATTGCCATAGATTCTTAACAAACTTCATACACATTGTATCAATCATTTAACCATAACCAACTCATCAACTTCCATCATTAAATAATGCTTTTATTCATTCAATGCATTCTGTTATTACTGGATTGCAACTCGATGAATACTAAACTTTACTTGGTAGATATTCCGCCTTCATTAACTGATAGCAATAACCTTAGGGTTTACCGACTAGGTTCCTCAGGGTTTATCGACTAGGTTCTTTGCTCAGTAACATAGTATAGTATTAACCTTACAATCAACAACATATGTAGGATATCAAAACAATCTAAACATCATGATCTCATCATTGTTTAACTCGGTAATAGTTGCCCATTGAATAACTTATTCCTCCCCTTATTTATCACATTCTTTCTGTGTCTTTTACCGACATCTTAATTCTCTTCAAAACATACTTCTTAAGATATGCCAACATCATACTGAATTAGAAAATCAATTTCTTGACATCAATGACAAAATAATAATATTAAGACAGTAAACATCCTTAATCAATTATATCCATAATCATCAACAACCTTCTCAATATCCTTAATGAAATGCCAACAATCTTCCCGTTTGGCATTGATGGAAAAACCATTTGATTTGACCTACATGATTTAGATTTAGATTGCTGTGAAATGCTGAAATTCTCTCCCCCATACATTAGTCTTCTCCCCCATACATTAGTTTTATCCCCCTTTAACAACAATGCCAAAAAGTAAAGAACTAAAACATGATTTCTTCCGCTGAGAAGTGAATTCCTTGTTGTTATGTATCTAGGCAGTCTCGGTCAGAGCATTTTGTCTTCAATTCTTGTTCCCTGTATTGTTTCCTGCAAACCTTTAGAAAACCTCCTAAAGTTTGTAAATCAGCATCAACTCCTAAAAGATATTATGTAGAGTCATCAAATTGATGCTTTCACCGAACTCAGTCAGTGAGTGGAAGATAGGGGTAGGACCCCTAACTTGCTTCTGAGATACTCAAAAGTGTCCCTAGACAATGGCTTGGTGAAGATATCTGCTATTTGTTCCTTTGTGCTAACATACTCCAACACCACTTTCTTGTCTTGAACTTCTTCTCTAAGATAATGATATTTGATATACATGTGCTTTGTCTTATAGTGCATAATAGGATTCTTTGAAATGTTAATGGAACTAGTATTGTCACAAAATATAGTTACTTGCTCGGTAACTTTCTCATTTATACCTTCTGAGAGTTGTTTGATCCATGCTATATTAGTACAATTCAATGCTGCAACAACATATTCAACTTCTGTTGTTGACTGTGAAACACATCCTTATTTCTTGCTAAGCCAACTTACTAGTCTTTCTCCTAAAAAGAAAGCTCCTCCACTTGTGCTTTTCCTGTCATCAATGTTGCCTGCCCAATCAGCATCAGTCTAAACTTTTAAATCAAAATCATTTCTCTTGTGATATACTAATCCATAATCTTCAGTGCCTCTCAGGTATCTGAAAATTCTCTTGATTGCTATCATGTGTGTTTCCTTGGGATCTGCAGAAAATCTTGCAACTATACCTACTACATGTGCTATATCCGGTCTGCTGTGAACAACATATTGCAACTTTCCAATCATAGATCGGTAAAGTGTTTCATCAACAGATGCAGATTCATCATTCTTTGATAGTTTACAATTGGTAGTCATAGGAGTGCTTATAGGTTTTGAGTCCTCCATTCCAAATTTCTTCAAGATTTCCTTATGTACTTGGATTGAGTAATGAAAATATCATCTTTCATTTGTAGTATTTGTAGACCTATAAAATACTTTATCTCACTGATTAATGACATTTCAAATTCTTTGCACATTTCTTTACCAAAGTTATTGCATAAAGAGTCATTACCACAAAAGATAATATCATCAACAAATATGGCTGAGATCAGTATTCCATTTTCATCATTCTTCATGTACATATTATTGTTTTCACTTGTTCTTATAAAACCAGTCTTGATCAAATAAGAGTGCAATCTTTCATACCATGCTCTAGGTGCTTGTTTCAAACCATATAATGCTTTGTTCAATTTACATACCTGATCTTTATTCTTGTCTTCAACAAATCCTTCAAGTTGTCCAATAAAAACTTCTTCTTCTAATATACCATTCAGAAATGCAGATTTGACATCCGTTTGATATACCTTGAAATTTTTGAAAGCAGCATATGCCAACAATGTTCTTACTCCTTCAAATCTTGCCACAGGTGCAAAAGTCTCGCCATAATCAATTCCTTCTTCTTGAGCATAACCTTTGCAAACTAATCTTTCTTTATTTCAAATGACCTCTCCTTTTTCATTTAACTTGTTTCTGAAAATCCACTTTGTACCAATTACATTTTTGTCCTTTGGTCTTGGGACCAATGTCCATGTGTCATTCTTATTGATTTGATGAATCTCTTCTATCATAGCATTTATCCAATCTTCACTGTTGAATGCCTCTTTCACTATCCTCGGTTCAAATTTAGATATCAGACATGTGTTCTGTCTCAGTTTATTCCTTATCATCACTGGATCATCCTTATCTCCTATAATCTGACTTGATGCATGATTCCTTTTGACATACTTTTCTAATATAGGCTCGATAGGCTCTATATGATCTTCTTCATCACTTGGTAACTAGATATTCTCTTCATTTTCTTCACCAGTCCTCTCGGTAGAACTTCTTAGTTGAACATATACAAATCCTTCATAATCTTCTGGTTCCTTGGAATTTCCTTCATCATTTTTTTTTGCAAATTCATCAATTTTCACATTTGCACTTTCTACTATTTTATTAGATGATTTTATTAGACATTTAAATGCTTTGCTTCTAGAAGAATAACCTAGAAATGTTCCTTCTTCACTTTTCTAATCAAACTTACCATTTCTGTCATCTTTGTGAACATAGCATCTACTTCCAAAGATTTTAAAATAACTTACATTAGGTTTCTTGTCATACCAAATTTCATAAGGTGTCTTCAAAATTCCTTTCTTCAGTTGTACTCAGTTCAGTGTGTAAACAGCAATGCGATTACTTCTCTCCAAAATGTTTGAGGTACCTTCTTTTCTATCATCAAGGTTCTAGCACAATCCACAATAGATCTGTTTATTCTCTTAGCTATTCCATTTTGTTGTGGAGTTCTTAGTGTAGAGACATGTCTTTTAATGTACCATGATCATTGCAGTATAAGTTAAACTAATCAGATGTGAACTCTCCTCCTCTATCTGATCTAAGACATTTTAGTTGTCTTCCCATTTCATTTTCAACTCTTACCTTGTACCATTTAAACATTTGAAAAGCTTCTAATTTTTCTTTTAAAAACATAACTGACATCATCCTTGAATAATTATCCTCAAATAATATGAAATATTTGTCACCATAATAACTTTGAACTTTCATAGGACCACAAAGATCAGTATGTACAAGATCTAAAATTCCCTTAGAAGTGTAGGACTTACTTGTAAAGCTTGATCTTATCATTTTTCCCATCTGGCATCCTCGGCATATAGCATTCTTAGGTTTCTCAAGACTCAGTAGACCTCTTACTCAGTGCTTCTTACTTATTTTGATTAGATTATCAAAACTTACATGACAAAACCTTTTATGCCATAACCAGGTATCATCTATCTTTGCATAAAGACAATTCTTCTGAGTTGAGTCAAGGTGAAATGTGTTACCTTTTGTTTGTGTCCTGGTAGCTGCTAACTTTCCATGCTTGTCATGAACTTTGACAATTCCTTTTTGAAACCCTATTCGGTATCCTATATTGTTTAGTTGTGCTACACTCAACAAATTGTATTTCAAACCTTCAACCCAATAAACATCAATACATTTAACATTGTTAAGAAGTGTTATCGATCCTTTACCTTTTACCAGACATGGTGCATCATTACCAAATCTTACATAACCTCCATCATAGTTTTCTAATATAACAAACTTGTGTTTATCACCTATCATGTGATGTGAACATCCACTATCTATGATCCAAGAATAATTAGTATTTATGTGAGATATTAAAGCTTTTTCTTCATACCTTTCTTCATCTAATCCATATTTGATAGCCACATAGACTACTTCCTCTGTATCAGTTTCATCTAATTTATCATCATTTGATTCCTCATCAGCTATTAGGCATGTCTTTTTATCTCTTCTCCTGAAGTCTTGGTGTCCTTTGTAATAATTATCTTTCTGTCTGTCATCTCGATAATCTTTCTTTTCACTAGATTCTTTGTCAGGATAGTTAGAAGCCATATGTCCAATTCTATCACAATTAAAACATATCAAAGGTAGTTTTATTTTATACTTACCTTTGCCTCTCAGTAACCTTCTCGCTAATAATGCTTCAAACTCTTGTTGCTTCTTGATTTCCTCATACAGTTTGTGCACTTTTTCCATATTCTTACAAAATCTTTCACTTGCTCCACTATGATCCCCTTCAAAATACTTATACTTTCTATTATTGTAATCATCAGATTCATCATTATGAAAAGAACTGAATGCAGATTCAACTTTATTTACCAAAGACCCACTGTTATCAAAATTACTTAACTCAAATGCATGTAGCTTATCGATAGTAGCATCTAAAGAAACTAACATATTGGGTACAGATCTCAATTCATTGATTGCAGAGACTCGGATTGCATAAGTTGGTAGAAGGGTTCTTAACAACTTACTTGTTATATCCTTTTCTTCAATAGTTCCACCTGCTCCTTTGATTTGATTGACAACCTCCTTTAGTCTTGTACTATACTGGGTTATGTTCTCACCTTCATTCATCCTCATAGATTCAAGTTGTCCTCTTAGACTATCCACTTTTTCTCTTTGAACATGTTCATCACCACCATACACAGATATGAGCTTTTCCCACATTGCCTTGGCATCATTGCAGCCTTCTAGATCATTAAACTCTAAGTCGGTCAATGCAGATGTTATTTCAACCATTGCTTGAATATGTTCTTTCTTTGCCTTTATCTCTTCCATTGTCAATGGATAGGTGCTTGGTGTAATGAAATCATTCTCTAGATAATATACAACATATTCTCCAACTCCTGATAAGTGCAGCTTCATCCTTTTCTGCCATGTAGAGAAACTTGACTTGTCCAGCTTCGGTGCATCCCTCTTATACATCTTTGGATCTTTGCCTCAAGTGCCTTTAAACTTTTTCTTTCAGAGTCCAATGCTCTGATGCCAATTGATAGCTCTAATACTAAATGTTTAGTATAGATGCCAAGCTAACAAGATGAGAGGGGGGGGTGAATCATACAAACTTAAACCTCCATGAAATCAACAGATTCAAGTAACCTTATCAGAAAAATAGTAAAGCATGCAGACTCATAGACAGATAAGATCACAAAATGTATAACACCAGATTTAACATGGAAACCCACATAGGGAAAACCCACTGTGGGATTTCAGACCCACTAAGAAATATACTCTTCTAGACTATGCTAGGTTAAAAGCAAATCCTGTTAAAGATTACAAACACATTGCTAGATGTGACCTGGTTAAGGGATTTGCCTCAGATTTGTTAGGATCTTCACCTTGTTAGAAGTGACCTTGTTAAAAGATTTCAAACACTCAATCATAATGTCACCTTGCTAGAGGGTTTTACAAATAAGACTGTTAAGTCCACTCGGTTAAGAGATTTTTTGTTACTTCACAAAATAATAGTAGTAAAAATATATCTGCAACTTCACATCTAAAAATGCTAAAGCAGATTCTTATTTGCTCAATACAATCTGGTCATAGGACTTATCTTGTTCCTTAGTTGGGCTCTATACTCTATTAATCAAACAAGTCTTCAAGCTTCTGTGCTCGGTAATCACTATGTAGCATCCCTGTGCTTACATTTGCCCGCATGCATTGTTTATCAATAGTTCCTTATTTATAAACAATTTGCTAACCGCTTAATCTCCTTGATCACATTTCCCATGATCAATCATAGCCATCAAATCTTCAAATGTGACCAGGTTCAATGTATCCTTCGATCTGAAAATGTTTTACCTTGCCTTGGAACTTGCATACATTTCTTGGAACTTGTGCTAAGGTATTGCGGTTCAATCTGAGCTGTAGATCTTCCTGCTGATCTTTCATTACCATAGATTCTTAAAAAACTTCATACATGTTGTATCAATCATTTAACCATAACTAGCTCATCAGCTTCCATCATTAAATAATGCTTTTATTCATTCAATGCATTCTGTTATTACTTGGTTGCAACTCAGTGAATACTAAACTTTACTTGATAGACATTCTGCCTTGATTAACCAATAGCGATAACCTTAGGGTTTACCGACTAGGTTCCTTAGGGTTTACCAACTAGGTTCTTTGCTATGTAACATAGTATAGTATTAACCTTACAATCAAAAACATATGTAGGATATCAAAACAATCTAAACATCATGATCTCATCATTGTTTAACTCGGTAATAATTGCCCATTGAATAACTTATTCCTCCACTTATTTATCACATTCTTTCTGTGTCTTTACCAACATCTTAATTCTCTTCAAAACATACCTCTTAAGATATGGCAACATCATACTGAATTAGAAAATCAATTTCTTGACATCAATGACAAAATAATAATATTAAGACAGTAAACATCCCTAATCAGTTATATCCATAATCATCAACAACCTTCTCAATATCCTTAATGAAATGCCAATAATCTCTTATTGTAATTGGAATGCCAACAATCTCCCTTTGTCTGTTATAATGCCAACATAGACAACCGCAAACTGAATGTCTTTTCCAATGATCATGACTTAGTCATGTACCTTAACATTGTTGAACCCATCCCACCTAAGATATCTTTCATTACAGAAACAATTAATGTTTCTCATAGTCAGGAGAATGCCAAAATTTCGAGTCACAAAAGTGAAATAAAATAAGGAAAGAGACCTATTGTTGAAAACCATTTCATGGCAACACTAGATCAATCAAAAGGGAAAATAAAGGACGCGTCTGATGGTGAAAACCTCTTTGAGTCGCTAGAAGATGGAAAGTTTGACATTCTTCTTGCATATTTTCAAGAGAGATTCTGCTATCCTGATAGAACCAATAGAAGCAGTAAACATTGGTACATCAAAGGATCCTAAAATACTTCATTATGATGTCTCATTATCAGAAAAAGAGAGGAATGAATACATGGAATTGTTTAAGCAAAGAAAAATAAATTTTTCTTGGTCCAATGCAGATATGCCAAGACTTAATCTAGATCTTATCATGCATCATCTTAATGTGGATTTAAAAGAAAAACCAATTAAGCAGAAGCTAGGAAAGATGCATCTGCATATTGCCCTTCTTGTAAAAACTGAGCTGAAGAAACTATTAGAAGTGGGTTTTATAAGACCTATTGCTTATTGAGAGTGGGTTTCAAGTATTGTACTAGTATCAAAACTAGATAAAAGCATAAGGGTCTATATAGATTTTAGAGATCTAAATAAACCATGTCCAAAAGATGTTTTCTTGTTACCAAACATTGATATAATAGTGGACTTATCAGTAGGGCATGAGATGTTTTCATTAATGGATGGCTTCTCACGATATAATCAAATAAGAATCATATTTGAAGATCAAGAAAAGATAACTTTCACCTGTGCATGGGAAACATATTGCTAGAATGTTATGCCATTTGGGCTTAAGAATGTAGGAGTGACTTATCAAAGGACTATGACAACAATTTTCCATGATATGATGCATATATTTATGGAAGATTATGTCGATGACATACTTGCACAATCTCATACAAGACAAGAACATTTGAACATTTTAAGCAAGATTTTTGATAGGCTGGAAAGATATCAATTGAGATTAAATCCAAAGAAATGTGCATTTGGGGTAACCTCTAGAAATCTCCTTGGCTACATTATATTAGCTCATGGAATTGAAGTAGATCCTGAAAAAGTCAAAGCTATCATGGAGATGGAGTCACCTAGGAACATAAGTCAATTGCAATCTTTACAAGGAAGATTGCAATCAATCAAGAGATTTGTTTCTCAGTTAGCAGATAGATGTCTTCCATTCACCCATCTTCTACATAAAAATTTTCCACTCAAACGGGATTTAAAATGTGAAGAAGCTTTTTTGCAAATAAAAGAATATCTTATGAGTCCTCTAGTACTGATATCACCAACCAAAGGGAAACCATTGTTACCCTATCTCTTAGCAACAAATGTATCATTAGGAGCCCTCCTAGCTCAACATGATGATGAAGGAAACGAAAGAGAAGTTTATTATATCAGCAGAATGCTTTTTGGCTAGGAATGAAATTATTCCTCAATAGAAAAGACATGTCTAGCAGTTGTATTTGCAACTCAGAAGCTACGACATTATATGTTGATGCATTCTGTGAAACTGATAGCAAAGATATATCCTCTCAAATATTTGTTGAGCAAGTCAACATTGATAGGGAGACTAGTCAAATGGGTTATGATACTGAGTGAATTTGATATAGAGTATGTTGACCGGAAAGCTATCAAGGGACAAGTCATCGCTGATCAATTAGTTGATGCACCTTTACAAAATGGCATTCCTTTGCACATCGAATTTCTTGATGCGGATATCTTGACAGAAAGTACCAAATTTTGGGAATTGTACTTTGATGGTTCTTATACACAAAATGGATCATGCACGAGAATCTTTTTCATCACACCTCAAGGACACACAATTCCCAAATCATATAGATTGCAGTCATGCACTAATAATACTACAGAGTATGAAGCATTGGCTATTGGGCTTAAAATGGCCATTGAATGGAATGTCAAAGAACTAAATGTCTATGGTGATTCACAACTTATCATAAACTAAGTAAATGACGAATATCAAACTAAGGATGATAAGTTTATGCCATACAAACAACTAGTGGAGGAGTTTAAAGGACACTTTAAAGAAATATCATTTACATAGATTCCAAGAAATGAGAATAAACCAGCAGATGAAATGGCTACGATAGCATCTCTCTTGCAAAATAAGGAGAATCAACAATGTTACAAATTTCTCATGGAAGATATCTTAACCCCTACCATTCAATCCTGACATACCTACCGAATTTGTCATATATCAGGAATCAATCAATCCTCATACGGTCAAACTTATCAGTATTTAAAAGAACATATCCTTCCTCTTGACTTATCTCATAATCAGAGAAGGAATTTTATCTGTCAGTCCTCTTGCTATACTAGTATTGTTGATATCTTATATAGGCATGGTCTAGATGGTACTTTGTTGAGATGTCTTGAACAAGAAGAATTTGAGAATGTTCTTAACGACATTCATGCAGGTATTTGTGGCACACACTCAAGTGGTTTAACATTGGCTAAGAAACTTCTTCGTATGGATTACTTTTGGCCTACTATGGAGAGATATTCATTCACATATGCTAGAAAATGTAAACAATATCAGATCAATGGGAATCTCATTCGTACGCCAGCACAAGAGTTATATCTTATGATAGGATCATGGCCATTTTCACAATGGGGCCTTGATTTTGTAGGAAAGATAAATTGATGAATACTAAGAGGGGAGGATGAATTAGTATGCCAAAAAATACTGTAAGCAAACTCTTAATCAGTTTAGCAGATAATCGGTGCAGTAGATTAACTAATAAACTAGTTAAGATAAATGCAAACCAAATAGCAAACAAAACATTCACCCACAAAAGCACAATCACCATAACACAAGATATTTAACATGGAAACCCAAATGGGAAAAACCATGGTGAGTAAAAACTCACAAGTAACTATCTGCAAAATAGTAACCAGACTGGTTAAGGTCATACAATGTTCTTCACTAGAACAAATCTTGTTAGGAATCTAGATCTCTGTTAGGAGATAAGTCTTGTTAAGCACTACCCATTAGAGGATTTAAGATCCATAGTTTTGAACCACCTTTTTAGAGGATTTACAAAGGCTTTGCTGAGCCTACTCGGTTAAGGGCTTTAGACTTGTCAAAGATGTTACTAATCAACAAGTGAATGATCTAGATAATAGTATAGTATGCTTAATTAGATCCTTGAAAGCTCCTTGTTAATGCATTTCAGCATTACTTTAGTCTTCTATATCTACACACTCTATCTCTTCACATAGACCTAACCTTCTTTTCAATGATCTCACATAATAACCTTCTCTTTTCTGTGTCACATACAAAACCTAGACATGATGTCCTTATAAAGGAATCCGATTTCATGTTAGTCCAATAATATTAGACTACAAGTTCCTAGGTATAATGCATCTAGACACATTTGGTAACATGACACAAAAACACCACCAAAGTGTCGGTGGATGATAACTCATCACACATTACAATAATACCAGTTGGTAACTCATCACAAATATATATCAGTTAATATAATATACCGATTACCAGTTGTCAAAAATGAAGACTGGAAGATCGTAGTGTTCTGATCAAAATTGACTACCACTCAGATCCTTCATTCCACTTGAGATCCTCGTACTACTTGGGGTCTTCATACCGCTTGGGGTCTTCATTCAATCTATGACCGGTAAACCATCTTCTGCAAAATACCGATAGTCTAAAGACTACACATTCAATGATATACAATACTGGTAGGAACAACTACCGATTGAGCATAACTCATACATCAAGTAAGTGTGTGTCCATCAATGACAATAAAAACATCATCAAAACACCAAAAATCTCCCCCTTTGGCATTTATGGCAACACTTAGGAAAATTTTGACATCTAAGTGCTTTACAAAAAAAATGATGCCATAATCAAAATTACTCCCCCTAAGCATATATACTCCTCCCTTTGCAAAAAAAAAATTATGAGTAAGTGCATAAAATGGTATCATTCACCAAAACTTTAAAGTACACTACTCCCCCTTTTCCAACAATGACAAAGTAATGCAAAGTATCCCTTTTATAAAATAAAACAGAGTAGATGCTCATGACAATAACGAATGAAATTTCTCAAAAATGGATTTAAAGTTCTACACAAAAGTCTTCATGTCCAATGTCCATGACTCAAGTAGCAAGGTAGCAATCTTACTTTCGGTCTTCATTTGGAATGCTAGTTCTTTCATTGCATCGATGGTACTCATCTCTTGAGTTACCGTGATAGATTCCAAGTTGAGAAAACATCTCTGAAGAACCTACAATTTTGGTAATAGGAGCAGTTGAAGCTCCTATAGATCTTGAGTCTGGTTGCTGATTTCTAATTCCATCTTGGTAGTTTGATGCTAAAAATGATGAACAGTTTGTCCATAGACAGTGAATAAATCATAGGGTATCTTGCAGTTGCAGATGTATTCCTGTAACTCCAATTGGAGTTGAGCTTTCTGTTTGAGCACATCTTCACAAAATAGATGGGGTTGGTAGATCTTTCTCAGAAGTAATTTATCCTCACCCATAGAAACACTGACATCATCCTTCTGCTTCAGTAGTTGTGTCCTGAGTTTATTCATTTGCTTGAATAAGGCAATATTGAGTGCCTTTTCATGGTTCTTTCTTGTAGTTTCTTGAGCAACATCCTCCAAGCATTGTACTTGGTCCTCCACTATGATACAAAGAATTTTGATCTTGGATAGAGAGAAGTCAGTAGTGGGGAGGTTAGTACTGGGAATTAGACTAATAAGGGTGTCAACAACAAATTGTATGACATCCTATTCTTTCTTCTTCTATAATTCTTCCAGTCTCTCCTGTGCAAGTTTAATGCTTCATAATAGCTTAGACTCATCTGCTGATTGAGTCAAACATGCAAGAGTTAGATCAATAGGATTGGTGGAATCAACTTGCTTGGTTTGATCACCAGTTGCCTTAGGATTCTTCCCTCCTTTGGCCTTGATCTTTGCTTGCTTTCTCTTCTCTACTTCTTTCTCCTCTTCCACTCCTTTCTTTTCTTCTTCTTTCTTCTTCTCTGACTCTTTCTTTTTCTCCTCTTCTTTCTTTTTCTCCTCTTCTTTCTTCTTCTTATCATCTTCATTCTTTTTCTTCTCTTCCTCCTTCTTCCTTTCTTCTTCCTTCCTCTTGTCTTCTTCTTTTCTCTCATCTTCTTCTTTCCTCTTTTCTTCTTCTTTTCTCTTATCTTCTTCTTTCCTCTTTTCTTCTTCTTTTCTCTTATCTTCTTCTTGCCTTGCTTTTTCTTCTTGTTCTTTCTCCGCTTTCTCTTTGTCCTTTTTCTCTTTCTCAATTTTTTCTTTGTCCTGTTTCTCTTTCTTAGCTTTTTCTTTGTCTGGAGTGACATCCTCATTATCTAATGCATCAACATCAATAGGGTCATTTTGTTCTATCACTCTTTCACCTTGAATGTCAAATACCTTATCCGCTTTGACTGAGGATAGGTCAGGTTCTTGATCAACCTACCTATTGGCTTCAGATACTTGGTACATTTTGATAGCAACTTTAACTTGTATTTGTGTATCTTTTTCTACTTGAGAGGTTTTACCTTCTGGTAACCTGAGTTACCTTCTTCTCATAAATAAAATGCCTTTGTACTTATCAATAATTTGAAATAACTCAGAATTTGAAGCATCAGGAAAGTACTGTGCAAAAATTTTCTCCCTAATCTCTTCTCTTTCAATGGCAATGCACCATTTATTATCCAAAGAATCATACAAAAAATTTGAAGTAACAAATTTACTCTCAGAAGGTGACCGATCATTAATACATAAATATTTAATGACCTCCTATTCTACATCCTCTTTCTTACTATCATTAAAGTCATCAAAATATTCCTTTAAGTCATCAAGCACTTTCCTCCTAATATTCTTTATTGTCCTCTGACAATGTGTCATTGGTTTATAAGAAGTAATATTTATATTTACCGGTGCAAAAGTTGTTGGTACATTATCAGTAGACTTTGGATTTTTGCTTGATTGCCTTGATTTATTTATTTCAATCTTTGGTTCAGTGTCTTCTAACTCCGGTGAGTGAGTCCTAGATTTTCGCTTCCTCTCGAATACTTTTGTCAAAATAACCACGGGTTTCTTTTTGGCTGGTGACCACTTGGTCACTTTTGGATTGGCAGTTGTAACCGGTGCTAATACCGATGGTACTGCTTTTCTCTTTTTCTATTTCGGTTCCTCAATCAGTGTGACCCTCTCCAAGTAGGTACTAGTTCTTTTCTTCTTTGCATCCAGTGTTGAGGAAAGTAGGGTAGAGGCATAACCAATCAATATGTCATTCAGCACTTCATACCCCATAGGGTCAACTACTTCCTTTATAGGTTCCATCGCTTCCATTATGTAGTGATTTGTCCTTATTGTAAAGCAGATGTCATCTTCATCTTCACTAAATCACTAGATATCCTCATTCTCTGGTTCATCTTTAGTTTTAATTCATCAAAATAATTATTTAGAACCTTAGGATATGCAGTTCCGACTGCTTGTAGACTCTCCTTAATCTATCTAGAAATCAGTATGTCAGTAGACCATTGAACATCACTGACTCTAGGGAAATAACCTTGAAAATAGAAGGATAGATCGACTAGAAGTTGGTCAAACTTGAACCTCAGTGATTTGTCCTATTTGATGGACTTCAGATTCTCCAACAATTACTTTCATAAATAGGTACATAGGTCATATTTAGTATCTTCCTTAATCATCCTGTAAGCAGCATTTACCATAGCAGTAGGGACAAAATTCATTCTGTTGGCATAAAATATCCTATAACCAATGACCATGCAAGCATATTTCACTAGATCATCATTAATGGTGTTGACAGTCATTGCCCATTGGTCAGTCACAGAACCAGTGAGCTCTATCATTTTAGTTTTGGTGACCTTCCATAGAACTGGTACTTCTCCAACATTCCAAAATCTAGTGACGACATGAATCGCTTCCAGTGTGATGTCATGGGTCTTCTCGAGGTACGTCTTGTCACCATGCACTTTGTCGGGGATAATGTGAATATGTTCTTCTGATAATTTTTCCAGAAAGTATACCACATTGTGTAGTTTCTTCTTCTCAAGGATGCTATACTCTAGTTTAATCTTTTTGTCATCTCCATAGAACAAACTTAGCTGGGAGTGAATTACTAGGGATCCTAGGTCTTCCAACTTAGAGTCTGTATAACCTGAAATATCTCCCTCGACAATAACTCTAGCAGGAATTTGAGATAGGGCATTGTATCTCATTTTCTTTTGAAGAAACTCAGGTGTATCTATGAGTGCACTAGAACTAGAGTGTGATGCAGAAGCCATAACCAAATGATAAGAATGAATTTTGAAAAATACCTTCACAATCTAAAATTTAGATTTTTCCAATATCACGCACAATACCCCACCTCGGTCGTTAGTTCACTGCTTAGTGTTCTTCACTGATTGCTTGAAAATGATTGCAATATTTCACACAAGATTTCTTCAAATGCTAAACAAATTGCTCTAGTTGCTCTGCTCTTGAAAATTCTTCTTTTAAAAATAGATAAGTAAAAATGATGATGAAAATCCCTTTTAAACAAGCTCTCACCTACCATAATAAATGCATCACCACTAGGGTACAAACCCTAATTTTGCCTTCTACCACTTCAGATCTTTTGTCAATTGACAGGTAACATGTACCAATAAAGGTCTTTACTGATATAAACTGGGGGTTTGAAATATTTCACGGATATGTTCCCCTTAAGGTTTTCCGAAGCTTAGTTTGTCGGTTCAGAGATTTCCACACTAGGTGTAGAAATAGGTCATCTCGTGACTCTTCTTTTGATTTTTTTTTCCAAGTTTTATTCATTTCCATTTGAACGGTTGCAACATCAATCTTCCCTCCTAGAGTGATCGGTATATCACCTGATAGGTTCTTTCTTAGTCTACAAGTTCTGGTAGTGTGTTCCGGTTTGTTACAATGATAGCATACCATTCCAGGTGTTCTCCATGGTCCATCATTCATACTTCCATTCTTCCTTCTGCATGTTGCACCAGTGTGACCGCTACCATGACAGATCAAACAAGTTTGTCTCCAACTAGCTTCCACTTGATAACTAATTGACCAATGGTCATAGGTATTGTACTGGTTGGGATTTTGGTTCATAGAAAGTTTCGGGATAACTCCTTGAGTCCTTGGAGGATATCTCCCAGTGTTGTGCAAAATCAAATTGCATTCAAATGCTCTATGCCCAAAATTGTTGCATGCATAATAGTTTCCATTGAATCTATTGGATCTAGGCACATTGTTTTGAAAATAAGGAAAATTGTTGTAGGCCTTGCTTCTACACACATTGGCAGTATGTCCCTCTTTGAGACAATTAAAGCAAATAGGTTTAAATTTTTTCATACCTTTACCCTTGGATGTCTGTTGCCTCTTTGATGCTTCAACTTTTGTTCCAGAGGTCTCACCTTCCTCATACCCGGAGAAACCAAGTCCAGTGGTATCCTTTGCTAGCTTTGCCGATTCTAGCTTTTTCTCTAGCTTAGCAGTACTTTGATTGAGTTTGGCAAGTAAATCCTTTGACTCAGTAAGCTCCTTGCAAATAGCAGCATTGGATTCTATCAAGGTTGCATTCTTAGAAATAGCCATGTTTAGTTCACCTTGCATTTCTTCTTTTTCCACTTTACTTTCCTAGAGATGAGCGGTAAGGGTACTAATTTCTTGCTTCAGCTTGGAGATCTCATGATTTTTGTCTTTTACTAGATCTTTAGCTTTCCTTATATTCTCAAGCTCCTGACACATTTTGATAGTCAGTCCTTCCAACTCCCTTCTCAGGTTGGCATTAGATTCATTCAAGTTTTCAACTTCTTCAACTAGGGCATCCATGTCTGCTTCATCAAAAGAGCTATTTTCAATAAGTTCCATCAGTTTCTCAACATGCTCTCTTCTCTTGGCCAAAGAGGTTTTATACTTGACTTTGAGTTCATCATAGGCTCTATCAGTCTGAGTGAGATGATGAGTAAGTTCCTCACACTGTATTCCCCCATATCTCCTTCCAAGTGGCTAGACTTATAGAAAGGTTGGCTCTGATATCAATTGATGAATACTAAGAGGGGGGGTGAATTAGTATGCCACAAAATACTGTAAGCAAACTATTAATTAGTTTAGCGGATAACCAGTGCAGCAGATTCCCTAATCAACCAGTTAAGATAAATGCAAACCAAATAGAAAACAAAGCATTCACCCACAAAAGAACAATCACCATAACACAAGATATTTGACGTGGAAACCCAAATGGGAAAAACCACGGTGAGCAGAAACTCACAAGTAACTATTTGCATAATAGTAACTAGACCGATTAAGGTCAAACCGGTCGGTTAAGGTCATACAATGTTCTTTACCAGAACAGATCCTGTTAGGAATCTAGATCTATGTTAGGAGATAACTCATGTTAAAGACTACCCATTAGAGGATTTAAGATCCATAGTTGTGAACCACCTTCTTAGAGGATTTACAAAGGCTTTGTTGAGCCTACCAAATTAAGGGCTTTAGACTTGTCGAAGATGTGAGTAATCAATAAGTGAATGAGCTAGAAAATAGCACAGTGTGCTTAATTAGATCCTTGACAGCTCCTTGTTAATGCATTTTAGCATTGCTTCAGTCTTCTATATCTACACACTCTATCTCTTCGCACAGACCTAACCTTCTCTTCAATAATCACACATAATAACCTTCCCTTTTCTGTGTCACATACAAAACCTAGACATGATGTCCTTATAAAGGAATCTGATTTCATGTCGGTCCAATAATATTAGACTACAAGTTCCTAGGTACAGTGCATCTAGACACATTTGGTAACATGACACAAAAACACTGCCAAAGTGTCAGTGGATGATAACTCATCACACATTACAATAATACCGATTGGTAACTCATCACAGATATATATTGGTTAATACAATATAACGATTACCGGTTGTCAAAAATGAAGACTGGAAGATCATAGTGTTTTGATCAAAAATTGACTACCGCTCGGATCCTTCGTTTCGCTTGAGATCCTTGTACCGCTTGGGGTCTTCAGTCAATCTGTGACCGATAAACCATCTTCTGCAAAATACTGATAGTCTAAAGACTACACATTCAATTATATACAATATTGGTTGGAACAACTACCAGTTGAGCATAACTCATACACCAAGTAAGTGTGTGTCCATCAATGACAATCAAAACATCATCAAAATACCAACATAAATCCCTCATCTTCTAATGGACATAAGTTTATTTTGATAGCTATTGAATACTTTACTAAATGGATTGAAGCAGTGCCTTTAACAACAGTGACAGGAAAACAAATATCATCATTTATTTTGGATTATATAATCTGCCACTACGGAGTTCCTATGACCATTATCACTGATAACAGAAGACCATTCAAAAATAAATATGAGAAGGAGCTATGTGAACCATTTTATATCCAACATAGGTTTTATACTCCATACTATCCATAGGGAAATGGTCAAGCTGAGGTATCAAACAAAAATATCTTGAAAATCTTGAAGAAAATAGTCAATGAAGCTGGAAAAGACTGGCACATTCAGCTAAATCCTGCTCTTTGGGCATACCAAACTAGCATCCACACTCCAACAGGGGAAACTCCATATTGTTTGGTCTATGGATCAGAAGCCATATTACCTATAGAAGTAGAGATACCTTCTCTATGAGTATCCTTGCAAGGTCTTATACCAAAAGAAGAACAACAAGTCTCTCGACTCCTGGAACTAGAAATGATACAAGAATGTTCCCAAAATGCAATAGATCATTTGAAAGTATATCAACAAATAATGGCAAGAAGCTATAGCCACAGAGTTAAGCCACACATTTTTCAGATTGGAGATATAGTTCTAAGGGAGAATCCAAAAAATCAGCAAGACCGAGAAAAGAAGGGAAAATTTGAACCAAATTGGCTAGGATATTTTGTCATAGTAGCAGCATATGGATCAGGAGCATACAAGTTATCTACCCCTGAAGGTGATTGGTTTGATGAACCTATCATTCTATCCATCTCAAGAAATTATATGCTTGAGATATAAAGTCCTAAAAAAATCAACAAAAAACATACAAATTTAGATGGTAAAATTCTGGTAAATAGGCGCTATCTAAAAAGTGAGTTCTTCCATCTATGAGATCTCTTTATACACCTATCCACTCCATCCTATCACATCTATCACTTCCATATATCCTAGCTTATCCATTCCATCTTTAACATCCATTACTCTGAACCATTAGCAAGAAATATGCAGCTTACCAACAGTTATCAATCTTTGACATACTTGTCGTAGTCACTGTCTTAGATTTTATCAAAATCAATCATATCTGCATTTGTATCCCATCGTGGTTTGGATCTTAATCAATTCATACATTCATAATAATTTTTGTTTCCACTAGAGGAAAAATCCTAATTCCTTTTTGCTAAAATGGTCTTTTGAATCTTTGAAAATCCAAAACATTCAGAAAACTTCGAAAAACCAAAAACACCTAGGATTTTGAAACAAATAACAAGTAACAAAGCAACAAAAATCAAGACATTTCATCAACAACTGAATCGTGAAACTAATAAAATGAAGAATCAATCAGCAAGTAATACAAGATTATCAAAGATCATTCATCAAGATGATTATATCAGTTAATGACCATAAGAACATGTGAATGACATGCAAGATTCAATGTTTATATCTTGATTTTATTGTTAATCATGTACTCTATGCAACTCAAGGATGTCCATGACTAGAGAAGCTATGATGAAGCATGATTAATTTTCTTTGATTGTTGTCTATGGTTTATCTCTTACTATAGTATGTACTTGTCTCAAGATATGATCGGCAAAAGATCAAGGAGGAGGTTCCAAGTCATTTATGAAAGGGGATAATCCTTGTCTATTCTGCAAGCAATACTTAGGTCAAATTTGTAGGTCCCAGAGACAACTGAGAGGGGGGGGTGAATCAGTTGTCAACTAAATTCAAACCAAAAACTTATTAGCCAACTTAATGCTTAATACCGATAAGACAGTTAAGTATGTCGGTAAATAGTGTTAACAGAAAATTGTTATACTGGTAAGAATTAATACATGAAACATAAGCACACAGTCATCCACAACACATGACACCAATATTTGTACGTGGAAACCCTGTAAGGGGAAAAACCATAGTGGGAAACCTTACCCACAATCAGATGATACTACTGCAGATAGTAAGTGTACAAAGAGGGATCTGCACATGCAGAAAGGCCAACAGCCTAGAGCTCATTGCTCAATCACAAATGGGAGTCACACTGACTACAGTTGGATGGTTCAATCCAATGAGAATGTACTGCACAAAATAGCATCTTCATATGCTAGATTCAATATCAGTGTAATGTTGATATGCTTCTACAAAAACCTAACTTCACCTTCAAATGATGTCTTCATGTATATCCCTGCTTGATCTTGCATATACCCTTCCTTAAATCTTTTTCGCATTCCACACTTGATCTTACAAATAAGATCTTACATTTATACCATACCCTAAGACCAATTTTAGTAGGTCAGCTCTACAAGATATTACAATAAAAACATTTAACAAACAATACAATATCTGATGCAATAATCGATTGAACATGTCGGCTTGATGCATTTACAACAATAATAAATCATCTCCATAGTGTGCCATGCTGATCTGGAAAAGATAAGCCTGCCGGTGAAACCCTAGATAACATGGACCTATTTGCCGGTAAAACCAAATATGCAAATAAGAATATACCAATGATTATTACTTCAAAATAAAGTGTCCACATGATGTCTTCGACATTACCAAGTGTCTTCCATGTCATTTCAGATACCGGTGAACATTATATCCTGCCAGTGAACCATATACTAGTAACTGTTGCACAGTTTACTGTTTGCCAGTGAATGTTGTTGGATCTCCAAAGTAGGTGTATTTAGTAGGTGTTGACATCAATGACAAAACCATACCAAAATACCAACAATCTCCCCCTTTGGCATTGATGGCAACACAAGATGGAAAAACCATCAAAGTGTCAAAACAAAAATGCCAAGTACAAAAACCAACAATCTCCATTTCTCCCCCTAGGAGTAATATGTGTTTATACCAATCTCTCATACCAATCTCTCCTCAAAAAGATAATGCATTTTTCCATACATTTTTCCTTAATGTTTTTCATATATCTCTCCCCAATGTTTTTCCATATATCTCTCCCCCTTTGACATCAAATGCCAAAGTCACAAAAAGTCAAGTTCATACAAAATACCAACCAATTCAATATACCAACTACTCCCCCTAAGAAGTAGCTTCCTCATCAAATACCAGAATAAAAGATTTGTCCATTTAATTCTACTAGTTGATGACAATCATCAACTATCTAAGTCTCTACCGGTGGAGGTAAGACTCTGAGCTGATCTCTGAGATACTCAAAAGTTTCCTTAGGCAAAGGTTTTGTGAAAATATCTACAAGCTATTCTTTAGTATTCACATAAACCAGTTTTATCTCCTTTTCTTCAACTTTTTCCCTTAGAAAATTCAGTTTGATAGAAACATGTTTTGTTTTAGAATGTAATACTGGATTCTTAGATATATCAATTGCTGCAATGTTATCACAATATATAGTAATAGGTTGCTTGCATTTTACCTTTATGTCTTTCAACATTTGCTTAAGCCAAAGTACCTGTGTACAGTTTGTTGCTACTGCAACATATTCTGATTTTGCTATTGATAAAGATGTACAACTCTGTTTCTTACTTAACCAATAAACAAATCTCTTTCCAAGAAAGAAAGCTCTTCCAGTGGTGCTTTTCTATCATCCACATCTCCTACCCAATTTGCATTTGTGTATGCATATAAATCAAAATTTTCATCTTTAGGATACCATAATCCAAGATTTGTTGTGCCTTGTAAGTACTGGAAAATCCTTTTTACTATTGATTCATGATTTTCCCTAGGATTACTCTGAAATCTAGAAACTATACATACTACATTCATAATATCAGGTCTGGTTTGTGTCAAATACAGTAAACCTCCTATCATAGATTTGTATCTAGTTGGATTAATAGGTGTAGATTCATCCCTTTGAGATAATTTGTCATTTGTAGTCATAGGTGTGCTTACCAGTTTAGAGTTCTCCATCCCAAATTCCTTAAGTAGCTCTTTCAAGTACTTAGATTGACTCAAAAATATGCCTTTATTAGTCTGTAAAATCTGCAATCCTAAAAAGAATTTTATTTCTCCTATCATAGACATTTCAAATTCATGCTGCATTTCAAGAGAAAATTCTTTGCATAATTCATCTTCTCCTCCAAAGATTATATCATCAACAAATACTTCAATAATCAAGATATCATCATTAGTTACTTTGTAATATAAATTTCTATCTGCATTTCCTTTAGTAAAACCAATCTTTAAAAGATACTTATCCAATCTTGCATACCAAGCTCTTGGAGCTTGTTTTAATCCATACAGAGCTTTTCTTAATCTATAAACCATATCATTGTCATCTATCAAGGAAAATCCATCAGGTTGTTCAATATAGACTTCCTCTTAAAGATCTCCATTCAAAAATGCACATTTAATGTCCATTTGATAAACTTTGTAATCCTTGTGAGCTGCAAAGGCCAAGAATAATCTAACTGCCTCAATTCTAGCTACCGGTGCAAAGGTTTCATTGTAGTCGACTCCTTCTTTTTTAGAATATCCCTTACACACTAGTCTTGCTTTATTTCTGACAACCTTACCATCTTCATTGAGTTTGTTTCTAAATACCCATTTGGTTCCAATTACATTTTTATTTTTAGGCTGGGGAACTAATGTCGAAGTATTATTTTTCTCAATTTGTCCTAATTCTTCTTCCATAGCTTTAATCCAAAATTTGTCTTCACATGCCTCATTGATAGATATTGGTTCAATTTAAGAAATATGACATACCTCTTCATTTGCCAATCTTCCTCTTGTCATGACTCCTTTAAATTTGCTTCCAATTATCTGATCTTCAGAATGATTCAGTCTTACATACCGGGGTGTCTTAGTCTGTTGCTGTTCTTCAATTACTGTGGAATCTTTTGATGATACCAGAGTAACTGGATCATCATTCTGTACCAGTGGATTTAATGTAGGTTCATTTGTCATAATTTCTGTTATCGGTTCAGAGTCTATATACCTTGAAGTTCCTCTTAATTGTTCATCAATCTTTACATTTGTACTCTCAACAATTTTCTATAATCTTTTATTAAAACATCTAAAAGCTTTACTCTTAGATGAATAACCAAGAAATATTCCTTCATCACTTCTAGGATCAAACTTGCCAATATACTCATCTCTTCTAATATAACATTTACTTCCAAAAATTCTGAAATACTTAAGAGTAGGAGTATTACCAAACCATAGTTCATGAGGGGTCTTACCGGTTTCACCTTTGATGTGAACTTTGTTGAATGTATAGATAGCAGTGCTTACTGCCTCTCTCCAGTACACATGTTGGTAGATTCGCTTCTGATAACATACTTCTTGCTGCATCCAAAAAAGTTCTATTTTTCCTTTCAACAACTCCATTCTGTTATTGTGTCCAAGGTCCTGATAACAGTCTTTTGATTCCATTTACTTCACAGAATGTATTAAAATCTCTAGATGTGAATTCTCCTCCTTGATCTGATCTTAAACATTTAATTTTCTTACCAGTTTCATTTTCAACCATTGCTTTGAATAACTTGAACTTCCCAAGTGCTTCTAATTTTTCTCTGAGAAAAGTAACCCAACACATTCTAGAATAATCATCAATAATTAGCATGAAATATCTATCACCTTGTAAGCTTTTAGTTCTAGTTGGACCACATAAATCAGTGTGAATTAAATCAAGAGCATTATTGGATTTTTCTAGAATACTTTTGAAACTAGCTCTAACTTGTTTTCCAAATTGACATTCCTTGCAAATTGTATTATGAGGTTTCATAATTTTAGGTAGATCTCTAACTACCTTAGAAGTACTGATTTTTACCATGCAATCAAAATTTACATGACATAGTCTTTTATGCCATAGCCAACTTTCATCTATATGTGCAATTAAGCATGTATTTTCACTGTTATTCAAATGAAAGATATTACCTCTAGTCTGATTACCGGTTGCAATTTCCAAACCAATTCTATTCATGATTTTGCATTTTCCATTTTTAAATTGTAACTGAAAACCTTTCTCAACTAATTGACCAACACTTAAGAGATTATGTTTTAATCCTTCAACATAGTAGACATTGTTAGTGTTATTTTTACCATCAAGAGATACTGAACCCTTACCTTTGATTGAACAGGATTTGTCATCTCTGAATCTCACTAAACCTCCATTGTATTCTTGAAAGTTCAAGAATTTACCTTTGTCTCCAGTCATGTGATGTGAGCATCTTGAGTCAATAATCCATTCATCCTTTGATTCAACTTTAGCTGCTAGGGCTTGTTCTACTAGTTGAGCAATAGGTACCGGTTGATCTTCTATTATAACAACAAAGACCCACCCATTGTCTACTGGATCTTCATCAGAATCATCAGTCACACCTTCATCAGCAATGTAACAAGATTTATCTTTGTTTTTCTTGAATTTGTATCTCTAATATTTAGGATTAGGTTTGTATGTCCTTCTAGCTTCTTCTCTTAGTCTAGCATGTCTATCAGGGCATCTTGAAGCCATATGACTAGTCTTATTGTAGTTAAAACATTTAAAGGGTGCTTTACCTTCATACTTACTTCCAATTGGACCTTTTGGCATTTTTCTTGCAAATAGTGCTTCAAGTTCTTCAAGCTCTTCATTCTCCTTCCTAGTTTCTTCAAGTTCTCTTGCATAAAAGGCTCTCCAGTCTGATTTGTCAAAGAATGGAGCAAATGATGTTGATGCTTTGAAGGCCAAGTCAGTTTTTATAGTAGTAACAGGACCAAATTCCTCAATTTCAAAAGCTGAAAGTTTTCCAATCAATGTATCCCTAGTTACTGGTGTATTAGGCATTGTTCTCAACTCATT